>NW_013666180.1:509091-522702 GCF_000517525.1 Limulus polyphemus | reverse complement strand
AGGTGTATATTATAATTGAAGATACAAACTACAAAGTTAGTTAACTATAATTAATTACGTATGTTTGACTGAGAACAAACAAATGTTTGTCAGTATTGCAGTCTGATTACTGAAGAATATTTAGGCGAGCTCTGATAAAACAGTACTGATAATCTTAAGTATTTCTAAACTGTAGAACCACTCCTGTATAAGAGTACATTTTAAATTTATTCAACAAATCAGCCAAATAAAACGATTCATAAGTTATAGTATATTTATGGCAAAACTACTAAGGCTATCTGCTGCCATCACTAATTTTGAAAAACTGACCAGAGGGAAGGCAGCCAATCAGCAGCATCCTACCATCCATGCTAGGGATTGATTATTACTCATATAACGAACCCACAGCTTACAGTGCAAGGAACGTTATGTAGTATCACTCTCTAATACATGGGGCGTGCATGTTAAATAAGTGTGTGACTTTTATTTTATTTTTATTTACTTTTAGCAAAGTATACAGTTACGTTCTCCTGAAGAGGACGAAATGCAGAAAAAACTTAATTCCGATGCAATAAAACCACTTTTTAGAATAAGAAGCTAGGGGGATAACAAAAAAACTTTAGTATTTTAGAAAACTCGTTTTTATCATAACATAAGTGTAAAGACTTTCTGAATTACAATTCCAAATCCGTTCTTACATTTTTTTTTTTTTTTCTTATCAACAGGTAAACTTAACCGCTCAAAAATCTGGTCATAACGTGATCAAAATAAACTAAAAATGGACGGATCTGTGCATCTAGTTAACTCTTCACTGAGAGAAAACACCCATACATTTTGTTTCAACTAATCTAACCACACTGTATTGATAATAAATGACAAAAATTACATTTTCACTATGCTTGCATTCTTAATCGCTGGTTTTCAAAGTCCTATTGTTTATATGCTTGTACACAGCTTTTTCACTGGTGGGTAGAAGAGAAGTTGCAGTGTGTGGTCAGCTAGCAAAGAAAGAAATAGTGCCCTTCGTTTTTTTACAAAAAAAAAGGAAAAAAAAGAAAGAAGTGGACGGACAAGAAAATGAAACGTGGGATTTAAAACTAGTCCTAAAAGCATGAGATGAAAGATAAAGAAAGAAATGGATGGAGAAAAAGAACCTAGCATTACGTCTAATAGAATAAAGCGAAAGGAGGTAAAAGAGGGTAAAAAAAAGACGAGATCTTGCACTACTTCTAGTACCAAGGGCGGTAGGAAGAGAGAGAACTGGGAGGAAAAAAAAGACACGAGATCTATCACTACTTCTAGTACCAAGGGCGGTAGGAAGAGAGAGAACTGGAAGGAAAAAAAAAAGACATGAGATCTATTACTACTTCTAGTACCAAGGGCGGTAGGAAGAGAGAGAACTGGAAGGAAAAAAAAAAGACATGAGATCTATCACTACTTCTAGTACCAAGGGCGGTAGGAAGAGAGAGAGAGAACTGGAAGGAAAACAAAGACATGAGATCTATCACTACTTCTAAAACCGTATGGAGTGAGAGGGAGTAAGAAGGGATAAAGAAGGAAACATGGCATCTAGCACTACTCCCAAAAGGATGAGGTGAGAGAGAGAGAGAGAGAGAAAGAAATTTATGGGGGAAGGGGAGACGCGAGTTTTATCACTATTCTTAATAACATGGGGCAAGGAAGTAAGAGAGAAGGACGTGGTTGGAAAATGAAAAGAAAAATTGGATCTAGCGATTGTTAAGAAAACGGGCATGGAACCTAGCACTACTCCCAAACCCATGGGTCAATAGAAAGAGAGAGAGAGAGAGAGAAAAGTGGAAGGAAAAGAAAAACATGGGGTGTAACACTACTTTTGACAGCATGAGACATTAGAGTAAGAGACAGATGTAGTTGAAAAACGAAAAGCCATGGGATCTATCGCTACTCCTAAGTGAATGATTATATTTGCCCATCGATTTTTGATGAATTTCTTCTTGAAAACAAGCTACTGTCCTATTTATAATATTAGAAATAAAATTTTCTATTTTCGTTTAAAGAAAACAGAATTAACATAAATTGTAACAGGTGGGACGTTTTTTGGTTTGATTTCCATTGAGTTTAGTGTCAACTTAAATCTAAAATCTTGCTTAAATTCAGCTAGAAATGTGGTCACAAATTATAACCTATAAATATTACCATGAACCAATTAGTAAAAGCAAGAATAAGCCAAATACCATCGTTGCGTTAGTTGTTTTTGTGACGGTTATTTATGTGATGGAACGAGTTGTAGGTTGTGAGCCGTGCTTATCTACCTTAAGAATGGACAGCCAGCGAGATTTTGAAAGAAATAATAGGCATAAAAACTATCTTAAATCTCTTTTAATTCAGTTCTTGTAAGCAAGCAAAGAATTTACGATATCTTTATTTAAGCTTATATTTATTTTTAAAGGGCATTATTTTATGTGGAAGCTCTTTATAGTAAATGTACACCTTTGAAAATCTCCCCGAATGTGCAATAGTGAAGTAATGCTATCTTTATTTAAAGCACGGCCCGGCATGGCCAGGTGGTTACGGCGCTCGACTCGCAATCTGAGGGTCGCGGGTTAGGTTAGGTCACACCAAACATGCTCGCCCTTTCAGCCGTGGGGGCGTTATTATGTGACGGTCAATCCCACTATTCATTGGTAAAAGAGTAGCCCAAGAGATGGCGGTGGGTAGTGATGACTAGCTGCCTTCCCTCTAGTCTTACACTGCTAAATTAGGGACGGCTAGCGCAGATAGCCCTCGTGTAGCTTTGCGCGAAATTCAAAACAAACAAACAAACAATTTAAAGCACTCCATGAAAAATATGAACGACTTTTTTAATTAAAGAGAGGAATAAACAAATAGAGAGGAAAAGAAGAATGGGAAGAAAAGATCCAAGATATAAAGCAATTTTCATTCCTAGCTGTGCAAAAAAAAAAAAAAAAAGACGGACGTTGCAGAAAATTTCTACAGCCAATTGTAGTTACCCTGAAGAGTGTCATTGTTGGAATTAAGCACAAACCTACACAACGGGCTATCGATATCCGGCTTCTAGCGTTGCAAATCCGCAGATATATCGCTGTATCACTGTGTGTACTTCATGTGACTAAGTCATTATGATGCAACTAATTTGCCGAATTACTGGGACTCTAAATTCAAATCTTTCAAGTATCAGTTATTATTCTGAGTAATATATATGCTTTGTTTGAAAAACAAAATCATGTTAGTATGTTGGGAAAATCCTGCGTGACTTAAGAACCTAAAAAAGAACATTGTTATTCGATACGTTGATATTTTTGATGATTTGATTTTTTTTTCTGCGAAATGTATATACACTTACCAACACTAAAGGGAATAAAACCTTCTCTTTTGATGACTTTTCCGTCTTGATCTAGGAAACGCAAAGGATCAAATTTGTCCGGATTAGGCCAGTGTATAGGATCCCGATGAACATTCCAAAGGTTTGCCAGGATTACGCTTCGCTTAGGAATTGTATATCCGCGAAGAGTTGTCTCCACTAATAATAGTAATAAAAAAAGGATTTATCTTTTACAAACGTAATGTTCAAATGGCGGAAGTTTGAATTATAATATTAAATTAATTTACGATGTGACCCTTTGAAATTTTAAAGTCAAACTTTCAATTTTAAAAAAAAAACAGTAATCTAATAAGATGCAAAATATTAAACACTATATTTTCATAGTCAGCTGAAAATGAATTAAACTTGCAGATACAACATTATGTTTTCAATAAGTTCGAGGACTTAAGACTAAAATTCAGGGATCAATTCCTTGCGGTGACACAGTGCAAATAGCCTCTTGCTTAGCTTTTAACTTTGCGCTTAGAAAAAATGTCTAACTTCATTTTATATTACCATTATCACTTAATAATATACTTGTTGTATCAGTGACGTTATTATCAAGTTAAATATAAAATAAAAACAAAATTCTGTCTGTAAACATTGTCAAAGGTTAATATATAAAGGTAGAAGAGGGAGTAAGTAACATTATTCTTAATGAAGATCAATTGGGCGAAATGTGGCCCGTTTCTTCTTAGATCACATTTTTGTTCCGGTTTAAAAGTAACATGTATTATCATCATTAATGATCACGTGCATAGGAAAGAATTTGAAAAACGTCCCTAATTTAACATACTGGTTTAACTAGGACTATGCAACATCATAAATCAAAAACTTGTAATGATTATGATGCTTTGATTCATCAGTTATTTACTCCCGCTATTATTGATATTTTTAGTCTTAACTCTAATGTAACAAGGAAAATGCTTGTAACTTAAGTATGTTTAATAAGCTCGTGAACCAACTGTAAACAATTTTGTATCGTAGGGTTGATATGTGACATTATATATTTTGTCATAGAAGCACAATGCATTGCTCTAGAAGGTACACGTATACATAGGTTCTTTACGATCATCTTTAATTACTGTTTTATTACGCAATTAATAAATTTCTCGTTATGCTTCTTGTCTAAATTTAAGAATTATTCAGAGTTTTGTTGCGCTTGATTCCCTTGTTTCGCGAGTGATTGCTTAGAAATTCAACTCTTAGTTTTGTAAAGCAAGAAACAGAGTTCAAAAACAAGTTGTCATTAATATATGCTTACATTTCATGCGTATTTTGATACGTGAGTAAGAGGCCATAAACTTCTAATTTACACTCACCATTTCAACGGAAAAATTAATAATAAACACCAGAATCGTACATTTAAACTTTCTATGAAATCCCATAGTTGATATTTTTACTAACTGGAGTTTTTGACTGTAGTGCATGTTCTTTCTCTAACGTCGATAAATTCACTGAGCAAGTATTTTTCGTAAGTGCAAACTAAATCAGTCATTCTTAAAGCTTGCGATATATGACGCACCACAAATATGGGTTAGTTTGTAAATTTTTGAAAAGCATTCAAGCAAATTTTCTGCGAGTCAATGACCTATTATGTTACACGATAGAACAGAATATGGAAAAAAGCACTGGTTTAATTGAATTCGTAATATGTAATTTTGATCTAATCATTATCTTGGATTAGACTCGGCTCAACAGTAACTCTAGCTGAATTACCATTAAAGTTAAAAAAGGGCTCCTTTTCCTGCCTTTATAGAAGAAAAATAGTAAATTCCACGGGAGAACACTAAGATATCTAACCTATGGTCAGGTGATTGGAGTGATTGGGGCGCTCGACTCGCAACATGCATATCGCGAGTTTGAAACCAGTCACCAAACGTTCTTTTTAGCAGTGGAGGCGTTATAATGCGATGACCATCCCCACTTTTCGTTGGTAAAAAAAATCAAGAGTTGTCAGTGGGTTGTGTTGACTTGTTGCCTTCCGTCTAGTCTATCATTTCTAAAGTAAGTACGGTTAGCACAGATAGCCCTCAAGTAGATTTGTGTGAAATTAAAAACGTAAACAAATCTAACATACAAGATTTTAATCACAACAAGCGCATAAGAGATAAAATTATCCGATTAGCAAAAGGATTTCTTTTATATCAAATTGTAATTATCTTATTATCCAATTTATTAATACAAAACGTTCACTTTTCGATCGAAGCTTTTCTAAATCGCCCTTGAATTTGGATAAAGAGCTTCCATTTCGTCAAATATCGACATCATTCGAAGAATCTTAATTTTTAAGACAATGTGTAAAATCTTAAACAGTTCATTATGTTGTAACGTTCTTTTAAAAAGTAAGTTTTATATATTTTACTATTATGAAACATTAATCGTAGGGCCCGGCATGGCCAGGTGGTTAGGGCGCAATTCGAGGGTCGCGGGTTCGAATTCCTGTCCCACCAAACATGCTCGCCCTTTCAGCCGTGGGGGCGTTATAATGTGACGGTCAATCCAACTATTCGTTGGTAAAAGAGTAGCCCAAGAGTTGGCGGTGGGTGGTGATGACTAGCTGCCTTCCCTCTACTCTATCACTGCTAAATTAGGGACGGCTAGCACAAATAGCCCTCGTGTAGCTTTGCGCGAAATTACAAACAAACTGAGCAAACATTAATCGTACATCGCATACAAAACAAAAAATGCCAATACTTACCGAATGAAAATAGTTCACGTGTATAGACGAAAATATACTTAAGTACGTAGTGACTTCACAAGGTTTTACTTACAATTTTGAAAACGAAACATGGAGTAATTTATTCCAAGTTATAAGAACTGGCAAAGACAGCGACAGAGAAGGTTCCTCTGATTTAAATTCAAATTGTTGTGAAATAACTTAAATGTAAGTTTGTTTTCAATAATGTTCTACTTATTTTGTATACATACATAATAATAAACCGTAAATGAATAAAAGAAACTGTGATGTTATGATTAATAAATGGCGATAAATAAACTCAAACTTGGAGAATCATTAATTCTTATTTTAAGAATCAACATTAGTTTGTTTGTAATTAAACACAAAGCTACACAATGGACTGTCTGTGCTCTGCCCACCACGGGTATCGAAACCCGGATTCTAGCGTTGTAAGTCTGCAGACATACCGCTGCGCCACTGGGGGGCATCAACATTCGACGTTAATCAGGAAGCTAATAAGTTAATAATTATTATATTTAATATTCTCATTAAGATTATTTGGTATTCTATAAACACTTATCAAATTAATTGAAACCCAGTTGGGGCAATATTTCGTTTGCATATAATTTTGGTTACAAGATATTTTAAGACGAGAAATTATTTAAAAAAAAGTTACAAAATTATATTTTTGTATTTCAGAGTCACATGTTAAAGTAGGATACACTTTTTATCTATTTTATGAAAACTACCTTTGCTTCGTTCGGTTCAGTGGTTTTGCAAAACAATCCAAAATTGAAGTATCTACTTTTTAGTATAGAAAGACAGAATAAATTTAAAGGAATTTAAAATGCTATTAAAACTTGAGTATATTGACATAATACTTAATGTGAGCAATTTATGACAACTTTCCTGATACACATATTTTACAGAGTAAAGTGTTATAATTTAGTTAGATTTATCAAAGTTATAAAATTTTATTATAAAGTATGAGATATATAGGTTGAGGGATATTTTTGGAATCTTTGTTGGCTTAACACTGGAATGAAGTTAGATTTGAAAAGCTGCGAATGAATTTTTCTAGAAAATTTCTAGAGAATACGTTACGTCACCAAACAAAAACATTTTATGATATGGAATTTTCTGTGTGATGTAAAGAAAAATAAAAATAAAACTCTTCTTGCGCGTTTAGATAATGTTGCTTAAAAAAAAAAGAAAATTAAGTTAATTTTAAGTACCTGGATTACAGTGAAAAATTGATAAAGGTGAAATATTAGCAAACCGTTGAAGTTCCATCAACGTCGCTTCTGTGTAAGGCATGTTGTAGCGGTCAACCATGGAAGGAAATCTCTCCTTTCCCACAACTTCTACAATCTCTTTATACACACGGTCCTGTATTTCTCGATGGAGGGTCATTAACTTCATTCCCCAGTAGAGGGTGTTGGACGTAGTCTCAGTACCAGCAAGGAACATGTTCAAACCGATTGCTTTCAGTCGTTCCACTTTACCAGATAGGAGAAGAGGAGAAAATTAAAGAATGATTTGGTTTGTTTTGAATTTCACACAAAACTACACCAGGACTATCTGCACACATGTAATTATAAGACTAATAGCAGCGCAAAAATGTAATATACACCTAGACCAAGGCTTAATTGTTTGGACTCAGTTATGTTTACGTCAGTATATTAACCATACTTTTCATTTATTTACGTTGTTATTATGAAAAGTAAAAAATAAAAACATATCTATCTCTTTCTTTAATGTGACCTAACATGGTCTTGTGGTTAGGGCGCTCGAATCGCAATTTGAGGGTCACGGGTTCTAATTCATGTTACACCGAACATGCTAATCCTTTCAGTCGTGGGGGCGTTATAATGTAACGGTCAATCCCACTATTCGTTAGTAGCTCAAGAGTTGTCGGTGGTTGGTGTTGACTAACTGAATTCCCTCTAATCTATCACTGCTAACTTATGAAAGGCTAGTTTGCTTATCATCTAGACTTGAGCGCGGCCCAAAGGTTTCCGTATCAGATTACTGATTAGATATTTTTGTGGCTCCTGTCCTCTTATAGCCAAGAAAACATCGCACTCCGCACTTTGGAGCCGTTGTGAGTTATAAGAATGACGGTCAAATATTATTATTCGGTATGACAAGAGTAGCACAAGAGTTGGAGATGGGTGGTGTTGATAGTTGACTTTCCTCTGTCCTATCCGCTTCCAAATTATGGATGGCTAGCCCAAATAGCCCTCGTGTAGCTTTGCACAAAGTCCAATAAAAACAAGTAAATAAACAATGCTTATCACCAATACTATTTTAGCAGTGAAACAGCTTAATCTCAAAGTTACTATGTAAAACAAAATTTTGTATCCAATGCAGTTATCGAGAAACTGTCCACTACAAAAAATCTGCATTTTCTGATCTTCATGTTAATGCGTGTTATTTCGTTAACCCTACATGGATAATATAATTCTCATCTTTTAGCTGTGCATATATTAATATTTGATTAAAACAGAAGAAAATAAGGTAGCCCTCGGATGTCAGAGTCTGTCGTAAATACATTACGATGTTTAGAGCGTTTGATAAATATATCAAAATACAGCAGTTGAATATACATGTATATAAATAATATGCTTGCGTGTGTTTGTTTGCCTGTCCGGAACTTTTCTCGCAAATTTCATCAAACGCTACAAATCCCATATCGTTAGAAAGGGCCTTTAATTGAGGAGTCCGAATTGCATTTTGACTCCCTCCCCATTCAGAATCCCTTAGCCATTTTTTGCTTAGTCAAACTTTTCAATCCAACGAATATGCTACACGGTGGCACAATGTCGTTGTGTCACGTGACGACTGGCTTCAATTTCAACTTTAGTTTTTTTTTCATTTCAAAGTATTTCACACAAACAACACTTAACTCGCGTGTAATTTCCTTAAAAAATTAACATTACATTTAATACAATTTCTACTGGTTTTATCGGCCTATTTAGGTCTAAGATACGCATGTGGAGTTCGTTCGGAACTATAAGCTTTTCGCTTTGTGAATACACATTCAGACGTTTCTGCATATTCAGCTAAGTTTGTGTTCATTACAACTTTACATTTACTTTACTTTGCAATAACTTAGCTTCGGTTCGTTTCATAGATTGGAATAAACGCCTTTTCTCTTTGTTACTGGTTTTATTCTTCGTTTTTGCGAATTTCTTTGTTTCATCTCACAAAACCCTATCATACACCGAATGCTTAATTAGTTCATACTCTGTACACTACTATAAATACCATTACTTTATTGTTTACTTTACGTGTAGTTTTATTCAAATGAAGTTACATCTACGCGAGTTTGTTTGTCTGACCAAGATTTATTGATCTAACACATTATGCTTGCAAGAAAGCGTAGCTTAAATGGCGTGCGTGAAAATGATAGGATAAAGAAAAGTCAAGGGAAGGACATGAAAACTGCCACAAATGGTGTGCGGATCGCGGCTAATTATAAATAATATATATTTAAAACACGTGTAATGAGGGAATCATTGATGTCTTTCACACGTTTCTTCCAAATCATATTTATAAATAATTTTTAAGTCTATCAAGCGACCAAAATATTTCATAGCGAGTTTATTTGTTGAAATTTTCTCCTATTAGTGTAAGGTTTCAACCCAAAATCACTTTTCTGTGTGAAAATTGTTCAAATAGTTTAAATTATCAAGAGACACAAAAACTGACATTTCCAAACAAGGTGCTTGTGTTTATTTTTTGTTAATTCCATTTGCAAAGTTTCAGAAAGTATTGAATTTTGATTAAATAATGTGGAGCTTTTTTAAGTGTTTTGGATTTGGCCGATCCTGAGCTTTTTCAAAAATCTGAGTAGTACATTAGCAATTAATAACTTCCAATATTCAATCAAAAAAGTCTTCAGTAATACTAAAGAATTTTAACTTAATTGCTTTAGTGTTACTATCATAAAATAAAAATTTATTTTATTTTACAGGTATTGTTTGCTTGTAGTTGCTAGGCGCAAAATTTCACAATGGGCCATTTGTGTTGTCCCCACCACGGTTATCGAAACGTTGTGTAATAAACCTACAGACGAAGGTCATTTGGTGAAACTTAAAACAATCATAATCGACTAGACTTATTTGTAGTAGTGTCCGCTTCGAGTGCAATCTTCATAATGCATTGTGGGATATGATTAGCCTTTCGCTATTGGCCTTGCGCATAAATATTTCAGATCTGAGAACTTACTTAGCCATTTTAAAAGTATTTTAAATTACTCTTGAGTTTTCAACAATAAAAAGCGTTTAATGATGAAATAAATCGTAGGTAACAACAATAGCTCTTGTGTTAACATACATACAAAATTTAATAATATGATTGGTTAATTATTCCAAAATAAAACACAGTACTTAATGGATATACTCTGCAGCCCACACCAAAACTTCACGGGTTACTTATTTTTGGAATTTTGATTGGTTATAATAATAATAATAATAATAATAACTTAATTGTTTAGTATTTATTCAAGTGTATAATTATAAAGATGTCGCAACATTCAGCTCGAAGTCGTCAGGTTTTACTTACGCGAGAAGGACTCGCTGGAATCGGCCTTTCTCATCGTGTCTAAATACACGTCCGTGTAATCCCGCAAACAGGTTTCATTAAACGTTTCCTGGTGTTCTTTAATAAACTCATCCATCATTTCATAAAATTCTTTTTTCACTGCTGCGAAATCTCGATAATCTTTTGAAAGCAGACTCCAAGGAACGTATCTACAAATGGAGCCAAAAATAAACATCAATAAATATATTATATGAATGATGAAAATAAGTTTAATTAACTTTTGTTTCCTTTTCTTCACATAATTTAGTACAGTAGAAAGTTTACAAGAAGTGGATATAACACTTTTCTCATAGAATTTATAGTATCTCAAACAAAGAAAAATCCACTTAAAAAATTATCATTAATAAATTCTGATCAAACGTATGCTATGTAGAACTCAAAGGTAATTTATAAAATAAAGAAGTATATTCTACAAGATAAACTGACAAAAAGGAAACAACACCATAAAAAGCACACAAGAAAATGGAAAACTATAATGATCATAATGCATTTAACCAATAGTTTTGTCTGGTTGCTTTTATAACGATGTTTTCAGTCGTAGTCACAATTATATATTAGTCCTAAATTCCTATACTAGCTTAACAATGAAAACTAATCTTAAGAAATGAAACATTAACAATAATAGTAATATATTCATTCAAAGGTATTTTAAACTTTATAATCAATAAAAAACGGGGTGCATTGTTTACTGCGTACTTCAGTAAACAAACTCAAGCTCACTCTAAATGTATGGAATGTTTTGTAGCCTTCATCAGATATATTTCAAAATGGTTACTATTTACATATATATATATATATATAAATCAGTAAGTCATATATCGTCGCAGTGAAACGGCATGTGTCACTTTTGGCCATTTTGTTTTTGATAGTGGTATTCCACCGGAAACTGACGACTTTTGGGAAGGGTAAATGTTAAAGCTACGATCAGATCATAAAGATGTGTTCTGATCGGAACTTAGAATTCCAATACAAGATATCCTTTATACTTATTGGCATTGGAAAATAAAGCACTATAGATCAACTTAGGGAAACAGAACCATCCCAATAGACAATTTCAACCAGGCCCGCAGACTGGGGGGGGGGGGGTAGGTAACTGCTCAGGGGCCCGGGCGAATGAAACCTTGTTATGCCGTAAAGCCCTCAAAGCACCTTCAGGTTATATCTTCATTTCATCATAAAAAGCATAGTTTTTGGTTTTTCTTTGCATATAGACGCTTGATACATTAAGAATGGTTGAAATAATAATGCGAGTAATAATTAATATTTATTTGTTACTTTAGAGATTTAACACATATTTGTTGTTAATTTATTAACGTTTTTACGTTTATATTGCGAGCTAAAAACGGCTGCTGCTATGATTTTGTCTAGCTTACGAGATCGTTGCTGTCATAATTTAGGATCTTTTTTAATAAGTTCTTTAAAATATAAAAAGAGAGAGAAGGGGGCATGCTGGCTGTCGGCGCTTCTGCCTGCAATAGATCGTACCCCATCCCTGATAAGTACAGAGCGGAGTCTTGTAACAGGTGAAAATGAACACAAAAGTCAGTGGCAAAAGCAGTCCTCATGCCTCAGGAAAGAGTGCCCAACATGATCAAGAAAGATTTTCGCCTGGAAAAGTGACAAGTCATTTGTACACAAGTTGCTTCCATGATGTATCCAGAAAAGGAAAAGCAATGAAAGAAAACTTCCCCAATCGATACTTTACAAGGTGTATGTATTATGTATACCTTAGTAGAAGTAACAAGTCTGGTGCCACTTTCTATCCGCTAATGAGCGAAAACAATTCTAGAAGTGGTATACAACATGTCACTAAACATTTTCTAAGGGATTCATGATCATTTTTACATAATGCGCCAGGATCAAGTTAAGGAATCAGAAGAGTCGATACAAAAGTCCAGGTGAGCTCTGAGTACTATCAGACCAATGACTTGGACTATTTGTACAACACTGAAATACTGGCTTTGTACAAAAAAGTACACAAAAAAAGAGACCAATATGGTACAGGTTCACCAAGGCTTCCAGCCATATCTATCATTCAGTCCTCGCATACCTCATGCAGCTGGCGAACAAAACGGTTACTAATTTTGTTCCATTCAAGTCACTGGACACAAGATAGATTATGGAAAATATACATTGAGGAATGATATGCTTTGGACATAATAGCATTACTACCGAGCCTTTTCATTGGATATCATGCTGCAGGGCTATTGTCTAGGTGCACGGTCGTCAGGTGGAGCATGACATGATGTGAGAATAAAGGTTGTAAATGCGTGACGAAACTTCAAAATTGTTTTAATATAACGTGCTCATCCATGTCCCTTCTTCTATTCAAACAGCATTACATGCCGAATGTATGTCACATCATGTGCCATCACTACAGGGGATTAGAGTATACTAAACTTTTCACAGTAGGGATTGAGACGTTGTGGGTTCAAGCACTCAACTCCCAACCCTTAAGTGATTCTCCTTAGTTGTTGGAGAGGTTTATATCGGCGTATGGATATTGTCTGATAGATGGAATATACCAACGCGTTTGAATGCTGTAACCATAGACATTATCCATTGTGATTTAAGGATGACAACAAGAAAAGGTAATGGAGGAATTATTTTGAATTTTAGACTTATTATAATGTTGTTTTTGTTTTGTATTAAGTTCATTGTTATTTAATAGTGCTGATTTCAGTCGCCTATGGACAATTCATGTATTCCATAGGAATATATACGTATAAAGAAAACATAAGAATGTCTGTTCTATTAAGTCGTCAAGAAATTGATTTCACTTTTTTTTTACTATGAAAAAACCCCGAACAACTTGTATATCAAAACAAAACATTTATTAAATGAAATATTCTCCATTCTTATCGATGATGCTTTTCCATCTTACAACCAGGTTGTTAATGCCCCGATTACAGAAATCACTTGGTTTGGAAGCAAAAAACATGTCGATGTCCTCTTTAACACCTTCCACATTTGCATACGCTTT
>NW_013666180.1:507491-508094 GCF_000517525.1 Limulus polyphemus | reverse complement strand
GTACGCTTTTTTTGGAAGGGGGGGTGTTAATGAAAGTGTTCCAAAACGCAACATTAATTTCTTGACGACCCAATAAAAAGCAGAATGTTTAAACTAGGGTAACCAGAGTTAATATCTTAAAACCTGGAAAAAGTTGTTTTAGTGAGAGTACCCCTTCCCAAGGCAACGAACAATTTTAAAATATCCATACAGAATTGACGAGGCTTTTCAAAGTATATTTCTGCGACTTAAGAATAAAATAAAAACTGCCTGGAAATGTTTGAACCCATTGTTTAAACATATCCTAGCAGTTTCTTTGCTTGTTTGTTTTGTTTTTCGGGTTATTATTTCAGGGAAGAGTTTCGTGTATAAATGATGAGAGGTTAATTTGTAAATCATTTTAGGTTGCTTATTTGTAAATGAAAAACTCAATAAATAAATTCTATAATCTCTCGTACTCTTCTCCTGATTTAGCGATTAGGCATTAAAAATGCCTAATAAAACAATAGAACTGAAAAGTAAAACCTGGAGTATTGCAGCACCGGTAGAAATTAACACAGTTACAGGTTTAATAAATTGACTAAAACGTGAATTAGAATAAAACAGAAAAGCAATCTGCGGGCG
>NW_013666180.1:487552-507368 GCF_000517525.1 Limulus polyphemus | reverse complement strand
ATATATTTACACAGACACATACATCACACTGTCGATTCTTGTAGCGGCTTCCAGTAAAGGCGACCCTGGAATGTTCTCGTTCATTCAAGAGTACTCTGCGCGCACGCAACAACCTTATTGATAGTTAGGCATGTGAGCGACGCACATTTTAGACAAATCTTTCAATTTTTTAAAAATATGAGTGTGTTGCCTTGGATTTGACTCAACAAGCGTCTTCAGAGCATCAATATCAAGTCCAACATGTCGGCCCCTGTTCAGGTCCCGAAGTTTTTTTTTCAGGACTCAGGGACAACGTGTTCAAAACCGGGACCACTGGTCACCCTAGCTTAAACTCTACAACGTCCCAAGCCTACTTGTTCACCATCCAGGGCTGGTTTGGGGGTGTAGTATAGTAACACCCACAATACCAAATATATAGCTAAAAATGTGACATTTGACAATAGGTCTTATACACC
Source organism: Limulus polyphemus (assembly GCF_000517525.1). NCBI lineage: Eukaryota > Metazoa > Arthropoda > Merostomata > Xiphosura > Limulidae > Limulus > Limulus polyphemus. Next base: position 506,913 of record NW_013666180.1, on the reverse strand, counting down.
CTTGTCATATAACTGAAAACAAAAGAAAGAAGAACACCCGATTGCTCCCAACGACAAAATGAATATTTTAGTAGTATAACAGAATTATACACCCCCTCCTGTAAATTCTGATAGTAAGCAACACCCACCTTTACAAAAAGAACAAAGTTAAACGAAATTGCAAGTTATAAAATAGGAAGGTAGAACTAAACTACCCTACAGGAATATAGAGACCGGTAAGACTGATTTTTTCGTGGCTCTATCACTTTCTCCGAGTTTGAAAAGTACATATTTTTTTTTAGCTGGTACTGTTTAATAACTTGCAATTGCTTGTTTACTAACTACTATCATTACAGCACAAGCCTTCTTGTATTTATCGAGTACAGCGTGTTGAAGTACAAGTGACAGCGTCTCATGATAACGTCATTGCTATTAAGTCACATGGTATGTGTGTGTTTTTCTTATAGCAAAGCCACATCAGACTATCTCCTGTGTCCACCGAGGGGAATCGAACCCCTGATTTGAGCGTTGTAAATCCGTAGACTTACCGCTGTCCCAGCGGGGGACACACATGGTATAACATCGCTACTTTTAAAATGTTGCCCAAGGACCTGTCTTACCTATTTAATACCTATCTACACGATAAGTCTAGTCCTAAGTAGCCCTCTCCTCCTGAGCATTATTAATAGGAACCTAAATAAGCCACGCAGTTCTTGGCAAACTGATTCTTAATCTTAGTCGCAAACATATCTTTATTTTAAAAGGGTAGTTACGTAATAATAGAATTGTGTGTATATATACGAGCACAATGTGGAACTGCATTGTAAGAACAGGAGTGAAAGTACAGTCGAACATTAGTGAAGCTCAGTGTAAATATACAAGTTAATGTTACCCCATGAAATAGACGTGGCCTGAAAAGGGTATATTCAATTACAAAATTCGGACATTTGACAATGCTTTATTATACCATGAGTAACGCATCAAAGTAAGGGGGTATTACCTAAGAATCAGTATAAAGTATTGTTAAGTCTCTGGTCGTTTGTTAATTTTCCGTAGAAATTATTTTCGAAGAACTTCAGCGATACAAGTCCTTTCTTAAATAAAACTAGTTTATTCTTTCTCAATTCAACTTTGCAGTACACTTAATTCCCACAGTCACTTTAACTTAAACATACGCTATAATTCACAACGATTCACGCACTTTACTTACGGCTTAACTCGATTATCTGTCTCTATATCTCTCTGTCTGCAATTATTTTCTGTCGTCACTTCTTGACAGTCATATATATATATACAAAATAGAGGGCGTCCGGAAAACACTCGAGCCTTCACGAACGTTCTAGATACTCATTACGTGTTACCAGCGTCACGTGAATTCCGCTGTCGTAACACTGCCCCTTCCTTAGTATTGTTCGTCCCGAACAATAGCCACTTAAATTAAACCAATAGATAATTAACAATAACTTAATTAAATGGACAGAATTTATATATCTCTGTCTGCAATTCAATTAATTGTTGTCACTTTATTTGCCGGCTTATATACTATAAAAGCGCGAGTCTAGCAAACGCTAGGATGTTCGACAGGTTCCTCGATTTTTCTAGAACTCCAGCGCATGCTCAGAGCGTCGCGCGACTTCCGCTGTCGTAACAGTATACACCAACTTCCCAGCAGAGAGGAAGAGGTCTACGAAGCACCTGATCTTCTCTAGTACTAATAATGGACCAAAATCCCGACGCAGAGAAACGTTCGTCAACTGTTGAATTCAGTAACTTGCAATAAATCAGCACAGCCATTCCACCTGTTAAACACGAGTTGGGCCAATTTACATACTTTACAGGCCCTGTTGATTGTATAAACAAAAGTGTTTAATACTGTAGAGTTCAAAAAATAAGGGACAGACCGATATTCCGACAACTTCTGCCACTAGTAATACAGTTTGCTATACTCTTCTTATTGTTATTCAAGTTTTTCTATTCTGTTTCTAAAATAACAATAATAAGGATGGCATTATTATTTTGAAAAACTTTAACATTATTGTTCAAAAGATTAGAAAGCTTTCATTACGAGTAACAATAATATTGCCTCTGGAATTATTACAACTACACTTCAAAATGTTATCGGCTTATGTCCCTAACACTATACACATACTACTGTTATGAACAACCCGAATGAACATTAGGCCTACACGTGTAGTTGTTTTTATGTTCACTTTTTGTAACTGTGGCCCTTCGGAATATCGGCTGTAACAGAAAAAAAGTATATTTAATGTACGGAAAAAAGGATTACCTTGCATTATTAGCTCCCTACAAAATTCCTAGTAAAGATTATTTCAAACAAAATTTCCATTGAATAACAATGAAATTTAATGAAAAACGTGAAGGAAACTGTATTTATTGTATCATTTAAATAGCTACTCTACATGTGATCTCTGTTTTCTCTTTGTATTGTCCTGTATGACCAGAACGTAGTAATATTCGTTGTTTGTAAATTATTTTCTTCACTGGTTTATGGTGTTTAAATGTTTATAGTTTTAAATATATTTGTCATAAGACATTATGTTAGGCTTGTTATATTTTAACACTACACTTCTAATATAGACCCTCAAGAATTATAAGAGTATATAATAATAGTATTTCAACCACACTATGCTGGTCGTATCCATCGCCAACGACTTGTTTCGCTCAATCTAGAACTCTTTAGGCCTGCAGGGATGCAACGAACACTGTAATGGTTGGAACATTATTTATATAGGCCATTGGTTTATAGTTTTGTTTTATGTTGATATTAATTTAAATATACAGTACCTAAACATCTAGAAGAGAAGAACTATTTACTTCGCTTTTATCAGTACGAAATACAAATAACAAACAATAACGCTATAAAGCACATGTATATTTCAAACAATAACTGAATAAGCAAGTGAAGCCCCAACTTACCTTGCAAAAGGCCTTGGAATAAAGGCATTAATACCAGGCAATAAAAGAAAAAACCTTTGTGTTAAGGAACGAGCTTTCAAAAACTCGGGGTCTTGATAGTTATAATGTTTATCAAACATAAGGCTACAAATCACATTTGTTGTACTGTTAGCCAATAAGTTCGACATGTCGTAAGGAGTCTCGTATGTCTGCTTCAATGCGTTCAGAATGTCCTTTGCGATCTCCAGAACCCGGCCCTCCAGACTTAGCTTTCCAAACCCAAAATCCCGGAGCGTTTTGAGAGCGAAGCGCCTGTGTTCTTGCCATATTTTACCTTCTGATTGAACGATGCCTGTAAAGGAAATACGAGTTTCGTTAACAAGGAGATTAATACACTGAAACTATGTAAGCTTTTAACTTATACTAATCTTTACAATTCAGCAAAAAAGCTTGTGTAAATCTTTTCTAATAAAATAATGATAATTTAGTTATTTAAAACTTCAGTTACAAAAATCAATTTTAAGACAGCAACAAGGATAGCCTAATTCTTGACACACATCCATAACAGAAATATAACATTCCACCAAATACACAATGATAGAAGATATTTAAAGCTGTCAACGTGTGTGTGTCAATATTACCGATACGATAAACGGGATGTCTACACACATAAAGTCTCGCAACCGTCAAAAGGTTAGCTTAGAATTGCTTCACGAAGATATTGGATCCGAAAGTTCGTTTAAATTAAGGTAAGTGACCAGTTACATATCCCGTTTTATTGTGTAATAAAACAATAGCGTTACAGCGTCTTAGTTATACTTTTGTTTAAAATTCATGATATAACTCATGAAATTACAAAAATAATTGATAACACACAAATGTGAACATACTGTAAACCATTTACAAATTTAATGTCTTGCTTAGATTACTTTATATTGGAAAGAGAGGAAACATGACGACATAGTATTAAATATAAATGTATTAGTTTAAATTTTAACTATGGTATTTTGAAGTTCGTACATGCGATTCTTTTTTATTCATTTTTTTAATACGCGAAACTGCCAATTCAAAATAAGCTGTTTTTGTATAGTGACTGGTAGATTTATTACAAAATATTAGCACTCACCCAAACCGTCAGTAAGCCACCAAAAAAATGAAAAATCTTGAGGTCTTCCGGCAAACATATCTCCATGCTCCAAGTAAGCGTCGAGTATAACACTGTAACTATTTAAGTGTATGAACGTTTTTCCCCAAACAGTAAAACTTAGAATATCTCCATACCTCTTGGCCAGGTTAAAGAGGGTAACATGGGGCTGGGGCCCCAGAAAAGGAAGATATCCTACTAAGGGAAAACCTATAGGTCCAGGAGCGAGATTCTTAGGTCGTTCAAGATAGTAAACGATTAAAAGACCCGCTGCGGTCGTTATTAACAAAACGGGCAAAGAAATCCAATTTAGTATATAGGTTAGCATGGTGGAGAGACAAACTACTAGTCGAGTTTCTCCTGTGTGTCAATAACTTTATATAGTTGTTGACTACGTTGTTAACCTAAATAAAAAAAATAGGAGTTTTATTTATGATAGTGACCTAAATAGCTAAGGACATGCTATGATTTTGTTTTCTTATATTATGCGCTTTCATGCATTTATAACCGTTTCGACTTTCACCTATCGAAAGTAACTATACCTAATCTGATTCACGCTGTAATTGAATGTGACGCCAGAGGTGTATCTTGCCCGTTAGTGTTTATACATGGCCTTGGGTGAGTACTCTACAAAACTTAGTATGGGCAACGTAATACTTAATAGATAATCACGTGACGTGGACATACAGTAAATTGGAACACATTATAATCCAGGGGTTAGCGTGCCGAACTGTGGATCCGAGATTTTGTTGTTCGCGTCCCATTACCACAAAGAAAAATCGCTTTCTGCATTTTGGAGCCAAGACTGCGTTATGAGAGTGCCAGTCAACTTCCAGTATTTGATTAGAAAAGCCCACGAGTTGTTGGTGGGTGAAGTTGACTAGCTGCCTTCCCTCTAATATATCGCTTTGAAATTATGGAACTTTGAGGAATTCGAGCTTTAATTATGCACTTACACTTTGTCCAGCCACTGTTAGACAGTTATTATTCTCTAATAATTAATAGACTCTTAACGTAATATATTAAACTTCCCCTTCTAAAGGGGTAGTTAAGCTTTGGTAAAGGGATCGAACCACGAATTTTAGCACTGTATAGCGACATAAGTTTTGAACGTTGTTACATTAACTAGTATTTATCACAGATCGTTTGCCAAAATTCGCAACCTCTAACATAGATCAGATAATACATGGAAGAAAAATAAGGTCATATAATACAAAATCGTTTTAAGAAGGAATCCTTAATAGCCGCGGCAATTGAAATTCTTTTAAGGAGGATTAGAGTAAATTAATCTCTGAGACCTGAGAAAAACAAGGAGCCACAATAATCAAATGCAAAAATAAGCCCTTTTTAAAATCTGCATGGCAATAACTTTTAACTGGAATATTTTCTAAGCAATTAGATGTACTTCCGCAGGATTCCCGAAAGTGTTCTGTTTCAAGAGTAAATAAAACCAAAATTATGAGTCACAAATATTTTTATTTCTTGCTATTTATGTTTATGTGTCATGCTGTGTTATGCCCTACACAGTGCATAATTCTTCTAATGATTCATGGCATGCATGCGTTTTACTGACGTCACGATAGTACAAATTGCAAAGTCATTTTAGTGTCGACTGACTGACAGACACACACTACAGTATAATGGTACTAGCGGATAAAACAGGTGACCCTTCAGGCGGTCTTTGGCCCCCTTTCGGGGACAAAAGGAAAGCACCCTTCACAGCTCAAATCAAGCAAGGTCATCTACACCCCCCCAAAAAAACTTTTAAATGAGTCCTTTACTACACTAGTCCCCAGGTGGGTTAGTGTTAAAATCTGGGGTTCGATTCTCTGCGGTGGAAAGTGTGGAGATAGCCCATTGTGAGCCTCACACTAAGAAAACAACTACACTACAAAATAATATAAACCATTAAACATGAAATAAGATACAAAGCATTATAGAAATGCGAAATAATTATCACTATAGTTTAAAGAAAAAAGTAGGTCAAACATACTCAAATTGTATTTAAAACTACAATAAACGTAAAACAATTACCCTGCATATTAATCAAAATATATACATTAATACGTGCTCAATTTAAAATTATTAAGACTAGATACCCCAAAATACATATTTATACATCCAATTAATTAACCTTTGATTAATAAAACATTAATTAGATATTAAAATTTGAATATTAATTATTAATTTGTATACCATTTACATATGCATATTAATTACACATGACGTCATCCCACACTTCCGCCTCAATCTTGACACTATAGATACTGCCGTTTTGTGCACAGCGCAGATAGCCCATAGGGAATCTTTGTGCTCAACATAAAAACAGGCAAATTAAAACTCATCATTAATTGAACTGTCTTAACCCATTCACTGAGGCTGTCACGTATACAGGAATACCTATACTTTTTTCTGCTCTACACTGCGGGCATGTCCTGTACGGGATTTTGTTGACATCATGAGGGATACTGATGGGAAAAGACAAAACATTATTGATACAATGTTCGGTACCAATACTTGGGTGGAAGGAGAGTGCTTCAACACTCATAAATACCCCTTACGACTTTACATGGGAAATTTACAAATGAAACCCTTATAAGGCAGAGCCACAGTGTATGGAAGAAAAAAAGTCTGACAGGTATACGTGACAACTACAGTTAATGGGATAAAATAAATGATAACTTTTGATTGTTGTTTAATGAAATATATTCAGAAAACAAGAATGAAGCAGCTCAACTATTCTGTTGTTAGAGACATTTGGGAATGGTTGGAAAATGGTGTAATGCTTGTTTCATTTTAATGTATGTTTCCTTTGTTTTATTATTTTTGTGAGTTGTTTGGTTCATGCATCATGAATTCATAGAATTTTAAAGATGATGAGCTCGCACCAACCTTTGTGATATCCAAAATTAATACAGTTTACTATACTCATAATAGAGATCTGCTGATGGACACTACAATTGCAATCATTGAAACATTGCAATTAACACATCTGTTATTTTTTTTAATAATGTGGAAACGTACCATTAAGCATTATAACATAACTCTACCATCCACACTACCATATGCTACTGAAAATTTAGTGAGTAAGGATCTATTTCAAACTTTGGCCAATGATAGAAGACGGTGAGAAAGTATTGATGAGTGACCAATTATTTATCTAAATATTTATTGTTACGTTTGCCTCAGTTGCTTCAAAAGATTAGCCTCGATGTAAAAATAAGCATACGACATTACGTGAAAAGAGAATGCTAAATCCCAAGTCAAACTAACTTCCTCTGCGACAAAGAATGACTTTAGAAATCCTGAATCATGTGCCATTCTTGTCTTTAACAAAGAATCACCATCATCATTAATTAGAAACGCGCCTTCTGGCGGCATGACAACTTCTGCTTGTCATGGCGACCTAGTAACGTGCCCCTAGTAACGCGCCCTCTAGTGACCTTCGTGAAATTATGACACCATCGTCTCTACCCCCTCCCCTGAAGTTCAGGAGTAACTACTCATGACAAATGCGGAGATCTTGTTCCATAACTTTCCATTCACAGCTGGATATGCAACGTTAAAGCAATGCAGGAAAAAAAAAGGGACGAAGAATGTTACGTTCCTGATAGTTGACTTGAAATTACTGAGACAATTTGCACATAGAACTGAACAAAGTTAGCAGTAATTTTAGAATGAGAAGTTGAAACGTTTGTTTTGTGTGATGTTAAGCATAAAACTACATAATGGGCTAACTATGCAATGCCAACTACGGGTATCAAAAACCGGTTTTAGGCGTAATATGTCTTGAGACCTCCTGCTGTGCCACTGGATGAGAGGGGACAAAGCTGAAACTAAACAAATTCAAGTGATCAGTAGCGTACTCTGAAAGTATCGTTCCCTTGATACAAAATACATGTTTCCTAAATTTGGGTGCCAGACATGGTCTTGAAGATAGCCTGCTTGGACGACGAATCTATGGTTTGCATCCAGTTGCCGCAAAACCACATTTTTCATTTGGGGCTATGAGTACTTTATAAGAAAAACACTCGTACGCCACTGTTCGCTCAGAAAAGAGTACCCCACAATATGGCGATTGGTGCTATCTTCCTTTCAGTTTAGCAGTTCAAAATTAGAGACGAATATGCACAGATAGCGCTTTATGTAATTTTACTCTAAATTCTGAAACAAACAAAACATGAACTTGGATTCAAATGCTGTCTAGTATCTGTAATATGTAAGAGATCTCAACACTTCAATAGCTAGGTTGCTTGTATTAAACCATAAATTTACTCAAATGACACTAAAATGATGCATGCGGTGGCGTTCTTTCGAATAATATTATTCAGTAGCTTTACACAGCACAATATATGATATTTTCACGTTTCTCTATGTGTATGAAAACTACTATTTCCCGATTAACTTTCAAGCTATTCTGAATCACTTTATAATTAAATGGTTTCGCTGCTGTCTGCGTTAAAATAATTAAATATTTACAGCAAAGCAAAAATAAAATAATAAGCAAGCGATTAACCTTTCTCATGAACGTACGTAACCGCTTGGGTTTAAGTAGCGGTGTATATGTTGAGAGGCATTGAAAGATCCAGATTAAAATCTAGTAAGTTTCTTATAACCTTATGGATGCAAAATATGTTGTTGCTATGATAAACGACCTTCCAGCGTGATGCGAATGTCTTTGATAATTTCCAATCTTTATAACTACATGTAAACTCAAAACCTTTTCTTCTCATTAGGCCCCACAGTCTGCGGACTTATACCGCTAGAACGGGGTTTCGATACCCGTGGTGTACCTTTGTGCTTAATAACAAACAACAACATATTTTCATGAGAACTTTTTCTGTATAAGACTTATAAACACAGCTACAAATGCAGTTTTTTCTCACAGACTTGGAAATATTTTGTTCAACCAAACTTAACCAAAACATTTTGAAGATTCAACTTCAGATGACACAGCCGCTTGTTTTAAAGATATATCCACTTGTGTTTTATCTTTGTTTTTAGATAAGTATGTCTCACAATACTAGAAACGGTGAAAGTTTCAAAGTCACATGATCTTAATAGAGCACAACCAGCAGAAGAAACAAAGAACAAAATAACAAAAAACTAATTATGTTGAACAAAAATTCACCCATGATGTTTATTATGCACAGTGCTGCAGTCAAGCCCCTCCTGCAAACAAAATTCAAGACTATGTTTATAAAAATGTTTTATTTTACAGTGATGAATAAAGAAGCATTAACATCCGAATATGAGTTATGCCGGGGATCATCATGACCGACTGATTTGAACATCATGCTGGAGGATGGATCAATTCAATCCTTAAACCACCGCTGGGTGAGGGTCCCCAGACCGCCCATCTTTTAGCCCTCTCCCCCTCCTAAGAAAAACATTTAACGTTTATAGACTTAGTCGACGTTTTTAGCCTTGTTATTCTCAAGTGTTTTAATTTTTTATCTTTTTTTTTAACCTTTCCACTAACTTAGCATAGATCTACTTTATATTATTACAGCATTGCACGAACTCACTTATCATAGCGTAATCAAATCTGAACGCTTAATTGGCTAATCAAAAAGTGTTTAGTCATTGTTTACAAGAAGTCCAGTTGATAAAATGTCTGGTGCATATGCACTTGTTGTTCTGTACAAATTCAATACCGTTGAATTGGTAGGGAAATAATTAAAAAACTGATAGGAATTATTTTGAAAAAGTTAACTCTTTATTCTTCGCTTTGATATTTCCCTTTCAATGAGATATGAAATAAAATTTTTGGTCATTCAGTTTGACATGATAGATCATCAGATGTTTGATTTCCATAAAAATTAACTAAAACACTACTTTATAACAGTGCTTTGGTCTTATCATAAATAAAATGTTATAAGGTCGAAATTTCCTTTGGTTGTCTTTTTACATAGTGGCCTGTCTTCTTTTTTGAATAATATTTTGCAGTTGGAGATAAATTTACGTATATGATTTCTAGAAAATCTTGGTTTTCTTTGGTATTTTTTTGTACTAATTTTAATATATTTAGTAGAACTAGTCGTTTAAATTATTTTGTTATTGGCGAATCAGAAGTGATTGCACAAATAGCACCAAACTTAGACTGTTAATAGCCATCTTGGCAAGAAAATCCCGAAAACATAGCCTAATTTGAGGCCCCCACCCGCCCACCCCGCTGGTTCAGTGGTAAGTTTGAGGTCTTATCACGCTGAAAATCGGGTTTCAATACTCAAGACGGGCAAAGAACAGATAGTCCATTGTCTAGCTTTATGCTGAAGAACAAGTAAACAAACCTAGTTTGAAAATAATTACTAGCTTATAGTAATAATAATTATATTGTCGATGGAAGCATAATAATTTTTGACATTGACAACGATCTACAATAATGGAAAAAATTGTAATTAATCTATTAAAAAAAAGTTTAATTGAAATTGCATTGCATTCATAAATAAACAATAAATATTTTGTTGTTCACTTTATAGACTTTTTAAAGCTATAATTCTTTAAAGATGAGTGACGTACAGTGACAATCAAGTATTGCGAAATATTAAGCATCACATTTCATGATAATTCTGTTTTTTTTTAATTGGATATCACCTCAAAATTAGATATTTGTATCAAAAAGCAATAATATTTTTTATTATGAAAACAAAAATATCCGATTTTGAACACAAGTTAAAATTTATGTTTTTCTTCCACATGCATATGCACAATAAAACTGCGTAGTTAGTGGTACACAATGTATCAAAAAGATAAGTTAATTTGCTCCATAATGGCTCATTGCCGAGTCAGTCATCTGACCAAAAGCACTTAGATACTTAGTTAGTTTGTAATTAAGCTCAAAGGTACACAACGAGCTATATGTGCTCTGCCCACCGCGGTTATCGAAACCCGGTTTCTAGCGTTTTAAGTCCGCAGACATACCGCTGTGCCACTGGGGGCGGTTAGACACTGCTTAATATCCACTCCAACATTTAGAAACAGAAACCTAATTTTCTTATTAAGTAGATTTTGCACATATGCTGTATTTCTTTTATAATAATATATACAATATTTTATATATTTTTGGCTCGGAGTTGATAACGGAGAAACAAAAGACTGTCAAAGTCTACTGACTCCTTAAAAACAGGAAACGTCAGAGAATACTGATGTTTAGTCCACCATATTTCTTTCCTTTATTGTCTCCCTGTGGATTAGCGATACGTAAACATAGCCCACTGTGTAGCTTTGCGCTAAAGCAGCAGCAACAACAAATTTTCTATTATGTGTCGTAGTTCAACGACAACAATAACAAAATGCATTAGAGGCAACATAAAACTGCACGAAAAAATATCCATGAGTTAACAACAAACGTAGTAATTTTTCAGTTTTCTCAAAAGTGATTGAAAACGGGAAGACAACGTATACAGTTGCGTTGTGATTTATGATGACTTCATACTCACACTACATGTTGATTAAGGGTATAAAAATCAGGTTTGAATAAGTTACTGCAAAGCGTATTTCGCCTTCCATGTGATGAAACTGGTCTCCATACCGAGTTTTCCAACATTGCGCCCATTGGTTTCCTGAACAGCTGAGGCCCGGCATGGCCAGATGGTTAGGGAGCTCGACTTGCTATCTGCGGGTCGCGGGTTCGAATCCCCGTCCCACCAAACATGCTTGCCCTTTCAACCGTGGTGGGCGTTATAATGTCACAGTCAAGCCCACTATTCGTTGGTAATAGAGTAGCCCAAGAGTTGGCGGTGGGTGGTGATGACTAACTGCCTTCCCTCTATTCTATCACTGATAAATTAGGGACGGCTAGCGCAAATAGCCCTCGTGTAGCTTTGCGCGAAATTACAAACAAACTGAACAGCTGAAGTGATTTTTGAAACACCTAGTGAACCCAACTCTAGATATATATATATATATGTTAGTTGTAAAACAAGTAAACTAACACAGTGATGTGTAAAACTTGTAAGCATGTGGAATAGTTAAAATAGCTGTAAAAGATATATATATATATATACTCAATGTTTAGGTTAAACATCCATTGGTCTGAAGTAATTTCCCCTAACAACGTCATATAACAATAGGTGCCCAAGATATATTTCTATCTTGCTAACTTATAGGATGGGCGTGGTTTAGTGGTTAGCGTGCTGGGCTGCATATCGTAAAGTTTAAGACAGTATACGAACCAAACATGGTCTAATATCCTTCGGTGTGTACAGTATAATTTACTGTTTGTCTTGTACGTGTTTGTAAATTTTTTAAGTTCTCAATTTGTCAGTGTTTGCTCAAATTCAGATTTTTAACAATGTTCTTAGTCTTTTCTGTCTTGTTTCTTATAAGTTTATCTTTGTTTTTCTTATGTTATACAAACTTGGAATTCTTAAATGAGTAAATACAATCCTAGATGGATTACCGTATAGGTCACGAAAATATCTCTGAGCATGATATTAAGCCTTACTGTTGTATCTTTCTTCTTGGACACTGACCGTAAAGTTTGTTTCGACATTTAAAAGGATTTAAGGTGAAAATATACATTAAGTATACAACAATGAATTTCATTCAAAATCACGAGCATTGTTGGCGACTCTCTATACTAAACATATTAGAAATTCTATTCATCTTTAAATATTTTTTTATTCACATGGTGTTCGGTATGTCTGCGGACTTGCAACATTAGAAATTGGGTTTCGATACCCGTGGTGGGCAGAGCACAGATAGCTCATTATGTAGCTTTGTGCTTAACTTTAAACAAACAAACAAATCACATGGTGTTTGTGCTGCCACCTATTTTCCTAAGCGTACGTTCCTTATCATATATCATTACTCAGATTATACTGCTCAGCTTTATTCAAAAGGTATAGGGTTTATAACTTGATTGTTAAGTTGTTAGTAACTTTATCACTGTTTTAAAGAGAACCGTACACTGTCCTAATCACAACAGCTTTTGTCCACCTATCTTGGAGAAAACACAACCTAGTAGAGTCCAAACACCACGTGCTCAGTTTCAAGGACAAGCAAGCAAATAAAACTAACGTTAAAGCCACAAGCTTAACTGATTTCACGTTGTCCTTCTCCCAAGATGATCAGTGGGGTGCAAGAATATATCAGTTTTCCGATATTTATTATTACTGTTGTAGTCGGTCTTTTGATTCTCCATTTGTTGAAAAGCAGGCCCACAAACATACCGCCTGGTCCCGTAGGATTACCCTTTGTAGGATACTTACCATTTTTGGGTTCTGAGCCTCATCTTACCCTAAGAAACTTAGCTGAGAAATATGGGGACATACTAAGCTTCTCTATTTGTGGAAAAACTGTTGTTTATTTGAACAACTACGAAGTTATTCGTGAAGCGTTTCTTAAACGAGGGGATGAGTTTGCAGGGAGACCTCAATATCCAAGCTTTTTTAGATGGCTAACGGACGGCACAGGTAAATATTAACTGTTTACTTGTCAAATTTGTAATGTTCACCATACTATAAAGGTAAGATGAAATTAGTTTCTAGGATGGGTGAATTACATGCTTTAATTATTAAGTCACTATTTGAATGTTTTACCTATACATGTGAGTTGTATATAGGAGTGTTTCTGGAATAACGTAGGGTCGCGGGGTGTGTGTGTGACAACTGTAAAGATGTGAATCGCCAAAAACTATTAACAGGCGTGCTGATATTCCAGTAATTTTAGATCTTTATTTCAGGTTTTCATATTTAAAGCATTTTTGCACCACATGCTTTTTTTCGCATTTGTAATAAAAGAAATTCAACTATTAATTAATGGGAGTTATAACAGCTTCCAAACTTCTAAAGGTCATCAAACGTGAGTTGAAAATTGTTGATTCTTAAAATGTTTTTTAGGTTGCAATTTTTAATATTTTTTTTGCAACTGTGAAACTAAATCTATAAGTTGACCTGGAAATACGTGCCTTACATAATTACAAGTAAATTAAGCGACCATTAGTACGTTATTCAATATATTTAACGTAATCGATCTCTGTTTATAACAAATTTGACTGAAATGTGAATTAGCCTCGAATCAAAAACAAGATCTGTTTTTATTTATACATAATGGTTTTATGAAGTTAGTTGAACTACGAATACTATAGATAGAGAAAATAGTTGCAGATTTCACCCCAAAATGTATTTTATTTAATCTGGTTCTTTTACCAAGTTAATTATATTTACACATTTAAAAAAAATAATATCGTTTATTTTTCCAAACAGCTATAATGAAGTCTTTCAGTATTCGATTACTTAATTAATAAAGCATTTTTGTTAAATAGGTATCATTCAGGACGAAGGGAGACAATGGCAGGAACACAGGCGTTTTGCTCTCCATACTCTCCGAGATTTCGGCTTTGGTAAGTTAAGTTTGGAAGGCCGTGTTCAGGAGATTACCAAGGACATCCTCAATACCTTGAAGGAGACAAAGGCGATGCCCTACGACGTGTCCACCCTATTGGCTAACAGTACAGCTAATGTAATAAGTAGTCTTATGTTTGATAAGCATTATGACTACCAAAATCCAGAGTTTCTACAACTTCGGAATTTAACGCAGACGTTTCTTTACGCTATACCTGGACTCGGTTCATTCATACCAAGGACTTATATGAAGTAAGTTAATCTATACATAATAATAAAAGGGCGTGTCTGTGGGTCTCTGTGTGACCAACATAGCTTCTAGAAACCTGAAATTTTGCACCAATACTAGGTGGACCCTGAGGGTGTGCACCTGGGTATTACTTATCTTATCCACATGCATCTTTTTCATGAGACAAGCTAGCGAAAAACCACATAGAAAATAAGTGGTTCCTTATATGACAAAATACTAAGTGGACCATGAGGGTGTGCACTTGGGTATTATTACTTATCTTATCCACTTATGAGGCAAGCTAGCAGAAAACCACATAGAAAAAAAAAGCGTTTTTTATGTTTCTGTGAAATAAAAAAAAATATTTTTGACTATTCTTCTATGCTAAAATACGTTCAGAGTACACACACTGACATGGTCATCTAGAATGTATCAACCTATTAACCCAAGCGAAGCCGGGTACTTTCGCTAGTATATATATATATATGCTAAATAATTACATTTCGATTAAAGCATCCAAATACACACATATATATATATATATATATATTATCTTTTTATCCTCATACTTAAATTCATATATCACTACATGCATGAACAGGTAATTGTACAGAAACCGACTTGAGTAGTTGTCTTATGTGAGTGATTTGTTATTTACCCTCCCCCGCAGTGGCACAGCGGTATGTCTGCGGACTTACGACGCTAGAAACAGGGTTTCGATACCCGTGGTGGGCAGAGCACAGATAGCCCATTGTATAGCTTTGTGCTTAACTTCAAACAAATAAACAATTGTTATTTACTAAACTTCCGACCCAGAAATTCCCACAAACTAGCGGGGCCAAACTTGGGGTGGTGGTAAAGACCTTTCTTGGGGGAGCTATAGAAATAATAATCGGTACACTGAGGCTTCTGTGAATCTTGACGGGGTCCTTTGACCCCCTTCAACATAGCCCAGGATTTAATGCTTGTATTCATAATAGACAGTTGTAAGCTTTTTCAACATTAGAATTTGTATTAAAACATCTTTGTTGCAAGAAAAGTCAAATGATGCTAGAAGTACAACGATCATTAGTGTTTTATTATTATTATTTTTAGCCTTAAAAAGAAATATCTACTTGCTACAAAACGGACAGATGATAAAATATGATAAAAGTGATGACTTTTTGTAACAGATGTTTGGGAAACGAAACTAAATATATCTTAAGAGTAGAAAATGAATGTTTGTTATATATATTTGTTTATTATTGTTATTCGTACTGTTTTGTTATGCAGTTGTTGTGTTTTCTGTTCGACCATTATTTCAAACAACAACAATAGATATATAGAAATAACTCGTGCATATAATTTATGTACTATTTAGAAAAACATCCGCTAACAAAACAAAACTTATTTTTCTTTTCCAGCTATTTGCCATCAATTCTGCTGCCCACTTTTAAAACGATAAACGGAGTTAAGAAGGAGTTTCACGAATTTGTCGAAAAAATCATCCGAGAACACGAATCAACGTATCAAGAGGCAAACCTTCGAGATTATGTAGACGTATACCTGGAACAGAAATACCGAGCAGAAAGGGAAGAAAGGATAGATGAGAGCACATTCACGTGCAAGTTTCACTCTAACTTTTATTTATATTCATAACTAGTTACTGTAAAACGTTGTACCCAATTTTATTGTATATACAATATATTTAAATCAATAATTTGGGAAACTAAAATTTCAAGGCCTGCGAATTTAAACTTCGTAAAAGTTGTTTTGGTTTTAATAATGGATTTTCCATAGTTCAGCTATGCAGTTATCGAAAATAATATTCATTTTTCTATTACGTAAGGATTTTTTACAAATCGGGAAGAAAAAAACTCTTACTTAGATTAAATTATTATTTCGTTTACCACATTTTTTTATTATATTTGTTAACAAAAATACAAACAAACTGAAGAAAAGGGAAGAACATTGATGTCACACGAATATACATCCTCATTCATCCTGATTTTTGTGTTAAATCTACGTCTTTTTAGTCTCAAATTTACGTGTTGTGGTTTTCGTTTTATGCATTGCATTATGATGTTTTGTGAAAAATATGTACGTGATGAAGAAAAATGGATATCATTTTCGGATTCAGTGTAGAGGAATTACTGTAGAACATGTAAACATTTCAAGAGTCAAGACAATAAAACCATCGCAGGCTCTGTGTAATTTAAATCTAGCAAATGCTACAAAAATAGTTGTCGACGTGTTTCGTTATAATGGAAATCTGTATGTATATACCTGCGATAATTCCATTGGTTGAAAGGTAAAAAGCGCCTAAACTGATTAATGTTGTATACCTATAACGTCCGTACTAGTTTCGTTATTTATTTCCATACGACTAACTGTATTATTCCCGCTCATTTCTAAGACTGTTTTTCCTCATATGAACTGCCATACTATCTCGCGCACACTGGTAGCTTTTATATTGATTGTGATAAAATGTAACATCTAGCTTCAAATGCTAAAAATAACCTATATAAATTAAATTAGAAACATCAAAGCAAAAATATTTTATCTACAAACAATTCAATAATATTAACTAAACACACACATGTATATAGAAACTTACATTTAAGATATAGAGAATTGAGCATAGATTATCTAATCAAGTTCTCCTGTAGTTAACGCTCCCATGGGTTGTGGTTCCCCGGAGGAACAACGGTAAATTTATGGACTTACAACGCTAAAATACGGGGTTCGATTCCGTGGTTGACACAGCAGATAGCCCAATGTAGCTTTGCTCTAAAAGAAACAAAAGTTGTGAAAATGTATAGAAAGAAAGAGTTTGTTTGTTGGGTTTTGCAAAACCCGTCAAGGGGTTTCTTCACTAACCGTCCCTAATTATGAACCGATAGAGTCTAAGGAAGGCAGTTAGTCAACACTACCCACCGCCAGCACTTCGGCTATTATTTATCAACGAATAGTGGGATTGGCCTAATTCCACCAGTTGTAATACTAAAGAAATGAATTATCTCCAGACATCTATATCTATATAAATAAACGTCAAAAAATATATATATGTGTGTGTGTGTATCTGTTTCTTATACGTTTCTTGATCAATCAGCACCAAACCTGACACAGTGATACAGGATGATATGAGGGAGGTCATGGGGTGAGGGTTGGACCCTCTTCTAATTTCATATCTAATTTCAGAAAATCATCCCTAAACATTAGAATGAACTATGTAACCACTATTGTTGGAATTCTTGAAAACAGTATGTCTTTCTTTCTTTTCCTTATTGCTACTTTTATCTATTTTTATTGCACCTTTAATGTTTAGTATGTTAAGTAGAAAAAACAAAAGCACAATTTCCTATCTTTTGTTAAAAACGAATGTTTATTTCATTCTTCCAACGGACGGGTACTCCAGCTAGTAAAAAATATAGAAAAAGCAAATCTAAGAAGAAGTACAATCGTGAATTGAAAGTAAACAAAAAGGGGGATTGAAGAATTGTTATTGCTAAAAGCTGAACAATGAACTATCCGTGCTGTGCTTATTGCAAGATCCCAACCATTAATTTTAGCTGTATAAGCCCTTAAGTCTACTACTAAGCCACCGGGGGTACGGCTAACCAAAAAAGAAATGAAATAATAAAGAAATGTTTTTGTTTGAATTTCATGACTATTTTCAACCAATTTTTCTCTAATTAGTGAAACGCTTAGCAGCCATTAGTTTGAACATGTTCCTTGCTGGTACTGAGACTACGTCCAACACCCTCTACTGGGGAATGAAGTTAATGACCTTCCACCCAGGAATACAGGACCGTGTGTATAAAGAGATTGTAGAAGTTGTGGGAAAGGAGAGACTTCCTTCCATGGTTGACCGCAATAACATGCCTTACACAGAGGCTACAATAATGGAAATTCAACGATTTGCTAACATTGTACCCTTGGGGATTGCCCATTCAAATCCAGGTAATACTCTTAATCTTTTCCGACATTTCCTTTTTTTACAGATATTTATTGTAATCAAACTCATCATTATTAAAAGAGGAATAAAAGAGTAAAGTGGGAAATAAAATGTTAATTAAAATATTTCTTCTTGTTGTTGGTTTTTAGCGCAAAACTATACGATGAGCTGTCTGCACCCTGTCCACCGCGGGGAATCGAACTCCGAATTTTAGTGTTGTAAGTCCATAAAATTATCACTGACCCACCAAGGGACTAAAATTCTTGAATTCACAAATATTGTCACATGGATTAACATTAGATACGGAGCTGGTATCTATAGCACTGTTGCCTGGATAATCGACATAACTATGAAATTAAAATCTACTTTCTTACAATATCAAAGAGGAAACTTTTGGCTAGAAAATACAAATATGTCTTGCAGTTATATTGGTTTGGCTATCAACTTATTTTTTGAGTAAAATATGTTTATAGATTTTTATTTGATCAAATACTATAAGGTCTGTGTGCGATTAGAAAAATAAAACATCGTCCTTTTCACGTAAAAGTTTCTAACAAAATGCTCAACAATATTAATTAAATGAGGTAAATAGACAAGGCATTCTCATATAACTGCATCAGACCACTACAATTATATATATATATATACGGCCAGGCATGGCCAGGTGGATAAGGCGCTCGACTCGCAATCTGAGGGTCGCGAGTTCGAATCCCCGTCCCACCAAACATGCTCGCCCTTTCAGCCGTGGGGGCGTTATAATGTGATCGTCAATCCCACTAAAAGAGTAAAAAAGTAGCCCAAGAGTTG
>NW_013666180.1:478552-486899 GCF_000517525.1 Limulus polyphemus | reverse complement strand
CCACTAGGGAGAGTAATGAGCTTGATCACTCAAAACTGCGCCTAACGTTGCTTGAAATTTATATCTTCATTTCACATGCTAGGCCTGAAATAAATGTTAAATCTTGTACACAGTGAATTCCTCCTTATCTCTGTATGGGTGCTACTATCTCATTTACCTTTCCAACTAAGATGAAATTTACTTTTCCCACAGGGCCTGGTATAACCTAGTGGTTAGAGCGCTCAAACCGAATATGCTCACCCTTTCAGCTGTGGGGGTGTAATAATGTGACGATCAATACCTATATTCGCTGGTAAAGATTAGTCAAAAGGTTGGCGGTGGGTAATGTTGACCAGCTGCTTTCCCTCTACTCTATTGCTTCCAAATTAGAGACAGTTAGCATGGATAAATAACAAGTTGTTTTGCACGAAATTCGACAAAACGAACAAACTTTTCATGCTCTGTAGTTTGTTCCATAGATGTATTTGTCTGTTGTATATGAGCTGGTAGATGTTTCTGATCTGTAAGATCATGGAACTAACTAACAAAAAGCTATTATTATTATATCATATGTTTGAATATTTACTAGAACAAACAACACTACGTGGCTACACAATTCCAAAGAGGTGCGTTCTGTTGGCGAATTTGTGGAACGTCCATAGAGACCCCAAGTACTGGCCAGAACCAGAAAAGTTCGATCCATCCAGGTTTCTGAGTTCAGACGGCAAGGTAGTGAAGAGGGAAAGTTTCATACCCTTCAGCATTGGTAGGTATTCCGAAGAGTTGAGAAAAAATAACACATTTACTTTTTAAATTTTTTTTCCCTGAAAAGTCATTCATTATTCATTCAAAAATAATCTATCATCAAACAAATGTTGTACAACGATGTCGGAGCTTTGCACAGTTGTAACTAACAGAATCGAATTTGTATTCAGCTAATTACACTTGCACGGTAGAGGTCGTACGCGCCATACTTCTTAATTTGATCTATAGATCAATGATAGAAAATCATGCATTTCATTTCCTCTTGTACGGACGCCATGTTATTGTTGATGCGACTGAAGCGCCACCATGTGATGAATGAGAACACACATACTGTTTTTTATAACTGTGCAAAATTTCGGCGCTTTTTCCTTAATTGATACTTTTTGTTTTACCTTGGGTAATTTTTTTGATACATCTTAACTCCTTCTTTTGTTTTGTTTGTTTTACAACAAAGCTACACAATAGGCTATCTTCGCTCTGTACTCCACGGAGAATCGAAACCCGAAATTTAACGTTGGAAATCAGTAAACTTGCTGCTGTCCCACTGGGAGACAAGACATATAATTAAAGGGCGAAAGTCAAAATACATATTTATACTTTTTACTATATCATAACAAGCTATTAGGGATGTTCACTTGTGTTATTTGAAAACCGGTGATGAAAGTTACAAGGCCCTCAAAAAAAAAGAAAAAAGCCATACACCTCTACTTCTCCATATAACAACAAAGCGCAAAGTCATCTAATCTCATGCATAAGAGTTCTCTATAAACCATTAACCAGTTATTTTATTCAAAATATTCTTAACATAAATAATTATAATTAGTAGGCCAAACTGTTTCTTTATTTCTACACACACATATATATATATATATATTCTGAGTAGTAACAATATTGTTTTTCAGTGTTTATTATATGAGACAGAGATCCAGTACTTAGGAAAAGTTTATTGATGAATATATAAAATGATGTATTGATAGCAGCCAGGTGATTGAAATACTTCATAATACTCAGTTATAGAAGTTACATTGTTTCAACACTCTCACCCCTCCCCAAAAGAAAAACATACATAAAGAGGAATTTCGTTTTAATTCTCTCCATAATATCAACCAGACGAAGAAATGTTTACGTTTGAAGGAGGTTGCATTCTCGATGTAATGTTGAATAAATATAAGACTGAAGAAGGTGTTTTTTATTGTTTTCCTCAATTCACGCATTAATTGAATATTATGTGAACACATTTGAATACTGTGTTGATAAATATCGAAAGTTTACCATCTATAGTTCATTATCTTATGCTTTTGATAATTTTATGTAATTATAATTATTTAGAAAAATCTGTTATATGCATCAGTACGTTACTTTTATATCAGTGTTTTCTATCGTATTTTAGTATCACACCACGCTGCTGTATGAGTTGTTATTTAAAAACTGTAAAACGAAACCTTTTAATATTACATATATGAATGTGCAGAGATTACACTTATTGACCGTCCAACCAGTGGCACAGGGGGTATGTCTGCAGACTTTCAACGCTAGAAACCGGGTTTTGATACCCGTAGTGGGCAGAGCTCAGGTAACCCATTGTGTAGCTTTGTACTTAAACTGACAACAACATATTAACCAACAAACAAGTAAAGTAATACTAGTTGGACAGATTTTAAAACGATTTTCAATCCCTACTTTGGTTGGTATTGTGATATAGCTAAATGAAGCAGTCTAAATTTGCCAACCACAGTAGGGATTGAAAATCGTTTTAAAATCTGTCCAACTAGTATCATTTTACTTGTTTGTGTACTTTTTATTGCAGCATTTATTTTGTTTTGGATACTTCTTATAGCAGTTCTACGAATAACCAACGATTTCTACTTTTTGTTAATATTATAATATTTCTTCCCTATTTACATGTTCAGTTTTATATGTTCACGGAATGGATACATATATAAACTTTCAGTATAGCCATACCCCTGATAGCTATAACTTTTATTACTCAGCAAGCAATATACAGCACTTTTGAAATTAAGTCTATAACCATTGGCATTATACTATATAGAGTTGACCATTACATAATGTGTTGTAGGGGTGGACTACCCTTATCTGATCGAATAATGGTATACTACTATCAGTCATATAGTATGCCTCTGCCATACACCGATTAACAAAATTTTGCGGCAACAGGTTGTGAATCTTCTGATCCACAGTCTAAGCATGCTAGTCACTAGGCCATGCCTGGCCCCATGACGTTTTTAAATTGACACTGTTAATATTTTATTTTCTCTGTTCATTTCCACTATCTCTATAGTTAGGTTTTAAATGTAAGTCTATAATGTGTTCCTTACTTACAGGTAAAAGAATCTGTCTTGGAGAAACTCTCGCTAAGATGGAATTGTTCTTATTCTTTACGGCCATTCTCCAGCAGTTCCATATCAAGGCACCAGAGGGCGACCTCAAGACCTTTGACAGATATACCAGCATAGTTCGGCTATTGAAGCCTTTTAAAATAGTAGCCGTTGCTCGAGATTGAACCGTAATTGTACCAAATCCTTCTTTATTCAAAATATGGGCTTACTTGAAAATTCGAGAGAAGGCTGTTTCACTTTTATGTTCTAAGGTTTGTTATACACGTGCTTTCTTATAATAGATGGTACAATATATAGCTGTGTAATAATATTTTCAAATAAGCTTGTGTAGAGTGCTATTCTAACGATCTTTTTTGATATTATTTTATTTTCGTAATGATCATTTTCATGTTAATCGATTTTTTGAAATATGTTTAATAATTGCTTTCTTGTTTGACGGAAGTGCACTCCTGAACATGGAACTGTTTGTTTACAGTTCTTTATATTACAGAAAACTGATGGGAAAGTGTAATGGGCAATATTAACTATGGCTCAGTCTAGTTGAAACTCTAAATTACTTTTAAACGAATAAGATAAACTGACTGATTCGAATAAAACTTGCTGATTTAACTTATCAGCTACAATGCATTTTACCAATAGTTCTACATTATTCAAAAATTTCAAGCGTATTTTTGTAGTATCTATGATACAGATCTGAGGATTATCAAAATTATAATTTGACCATTATACTGGAAAAAGTTTTAGCCTAAAATTCAATCACTTTCAGTTACAAATTTGATGGAGAGTATTTGGCTCAAATAATGACTATTTGTTCTTTGCTTTAAGGCATTTTAAATAATTTTAAGTTCTTTAGATTTTCTCATGATGAAACCGATCACTAGTGAAGGACTTTTTAAAATGATTTTATACATTTGGTCAATTGATATCAGTGTGAAGTATACATATATTAAATTTATTACTTTAATCTAAAAACACGACTTTATTTAATTGGAAATTTTTATCATTAACTTAGTTTGTTGGATATAGAACATAAACTTATAAAATCTATAGTGATGCTGAATATTAACGAATAAATTGTTTCCTGAAAACTTTTCTATAAAAAACGTTAAACTAAAAATACACTTACATGCGATTTGCAACAACAAAAACAGTTATGATTGATCAGTACTAACTGTATTCTTCAACTTTAACTTTAACTTCAAATGGGAACAGTTGGAGATTGATAAGTAATTTTATTGTTACTGACATGTAACATTTTGATAGATTTTTTTACTCTTGAAGTTTCTGCAGACCACCATGGGAAAACCAAAATTTTTAAATTTTGGGTTACAGAAGCTTGCTAACAAAGGATTACAGTATAAAATTATAGTCAATAAATAATTAATAAAAAATGAATGAAGCTTAACGATTCATTGAAAAAAAGCTAAAGCTGAAGGAGGAGAAGTTTGTTTTTCCTTTTCTGGACATAACAAAAAAGCAATTGGTTTTGGCGGGTGTAGTTTTTTCCCAAAATATAGAAAGCTGTTTGGTGGTGCAAGAGAAACTCAAGTTTTCCTGCCAAGTTTAGAATGGTGAGTTGGTATAAAGAACAGGATGAAAGCTTTGTAGTGTAAGACATACAAGAAGGGTTTCAAATTCGATGATGGGAAACCCACTTTGAGACTAATAATGCTTGGAGACGGATTGAATGGATAATGAAGAAAAACTTTAAATTAAGTTTAACATAACAACAAATGTACAACCTTTCGACAACAGAACATTACACTGCAGTTTACTTTTTGTCCCTGAAACCAGCTCAAGAATAATCCACACTTGGACAAAACTAGCTATTAAATACAAAATTCCTGTCAACGTCAAATTCTCTCGAAAACCCGGCCCTAAATTAAAATTGTTACTAAGCAAAAATTATTTAGAATCACACAATACTAACGTCATTTACAAAATAACATGCAATAACTGCCCAGAATTCTACATCGAAGAAACAGGAAGAAAACTGGAAACCAGATTCACAGACCACAATAGAAAACCGTCCCATGTTTTCCACCATTGCAACTAAACAAAACCATAGTATATCTATTGAAAACACAGTAATTTTAAATAAACGAAAAATCAAGAAATCCATCTTAATTGAACAAATCAACCCTACTCTAAACCAACACCCTGGGGTGCCAAGCCTCTTCTAAGCCGTTCAACCTCGTTGTTCCATACTGTATATATATCTGTGTCAGTGTAAACTACTTGTACCCAATGATGACAAAACCTTGTCGAAACGTTGTACATTTGCTGCTATGTTAAATCTATATTAAAGGTTTCTTCATTACCCATTCAGGCTGTCTCCAAGCATTACAAGAAGGGTTTGTTTCAATTTAGAAAATTATGGTGATATATGGAACATCTAGGATAGAATACTTAATGATATAGAAAAAACTGCGGTTGGCAGGGTACAAAAAATAAAGAGGTACGAAAAACGTTAATGTTACTACAGCTTTTGATATCTGTAGTGAAATATAAATTAGGATATAAAACACAGTGATACAAGAGATCGTTAGTCTTGCTTCAAGTTCAGTGAACTCTGGAGAAATATAGAGTCGGATATAACGCTTAATGATGCAAGAAAAATTAGATGGTTTGTTGACGAGTTTGCAGATGAAGAGACAAGGAAGACTTGTTACAAAGCTCACAGAACTGTAGTTACAGTGATATCACATGTAACAGAAATATTTGTTTTATAAGAGACAAGGAAGACTTGTTACAAAGCTCACAGAACTGTAGTTACAGTGATATCACATGTAACAGAAATATTTGTTTTATAAGAGACAAGGAAGACTTGTTACAAAGCTACAGAACTGTAGTTACAGTGATATTACATGTAACAGAAATCTTTGTTTTAGAAGAGACAAGGAAGGCTTGTTACAGAGGTTAAAATACTGTGTTAAAGAGCTCACAGTACTGTAGTTGTAGTGATACCACGTGGAACAGAAACCTTTGTTTTAGAAGAGACAAGGAAGGCTTGTTACAGAATTATACATTGGGCGTTACATGAGACACAGCTACCCAAACTCATACAAACTGAATATATACAAACATATATACTACACAAATGTAGTTTAAGGTCATTTTTAATCCTCTACACTCGTCTGTAATTGATAGTTTAAATAGTGGACCTTCGTACACAATTTATGCTAACTTATAACTGGAGTCAGCTATTTATTAGCATGATAACTTCATCATTAAAGTCAATATCAGCATAAAATTTAGCACACTTGTTGAAATCACACTCTTTCATAGCTCGAGGTTTTTCAATTTCAAAAATCTTTACCACTTGTCTTGTCATGAGCCTAATTACCGCTAACGAAGGCTTTAATTAAAATTAATTGTCATTAGCTCGTTAATGTTGCAGAAAATTTGCAAAGGTTTTAATTCAACCTATGAGGATGTCCACAAAGATCATATCTATCAATTTTCACATGTTCTTATCATTCCTAAGTAAAGTTATGGTGTTAAAACAGTTTATCCCTGCCATATTAATTATGCATATGACATATATGTCTGAAAGTGTACTTTCAGAGGCTGTGACATCACACTTTTGTTTTGTGCTCAACTTGAAGGTTATACGAAGCGTTTAACAGTGTTTCCTTAGCATGTAAATTTACCCAGTTTTAAGTGTTAGTGCTACCTTAATGCAATTACACATTCACACTGGTTTAGGGATCAACTGTCGTTTATCTTTTAAGTAACGATTGTTTATATTATTCTCTCAACTATTTGTTATTTATAAAGATTTCAATACCTTCCCTCAGGTATATACAACATAAATAACAAAGAAATATAGCTACAAAATGTTATTATCTACAAAACAATTGCTAGAATAACAGCAAGAATAAGCGTAAATAACAAACAAATACAGCTATAATATGGTCATTTCTGACAATAAAATAATATAAGTAGTAGAATTAGAGAAATAAATGTACTTACCATACCTCTAGTGAAGAACAAGATTAGATTCAAACAACACTACAATAGCTTACCTCGACTACAGGTATACATAGTTCTATAGCCTTTAAACAATATGTAAGCTTATAGTTCAGAACAACAACAGTAGTAGCTTGTTTCTTAGGTTACTTTAAACTTAAAAATATGTTAATATAATTACAATACAAATTATCTATTTTATTTACCTATTAACATATTCAATTTATTTGTCATATATGTTATACCAGTCAATAGAACAGTTATTTAGAACATTATTACAACGTCTTCGAATATTTGGGTTACCATTATAAGCTTTATGGAGATTTTGTGATATTTATTAGAAAATTATATATTAATGTGACGCCTCCAGTGGCACAGCGGCATGTCTGCGGACTTACAACGCTAGAAACCGGGTTTCGATACCCGTGGTGGGCATAGCACAGATAACCCATTGTGTAGCTTTGTGCTTAACTTCAA
Organism: Limulus polyphemus; assembly: GCF_000517525.1. Taxonomy (NCBI): domain Eukaryota; kingdom Metazoa; phylum Arthropoda; class Merostomata; order Xiphosura; family Limulidae; genus Limulus; species Limulus polyphemus. Next base: position 479,349 of record NW_013666180.1, on the reverse strand, counting down.
ATAAATAAACAAACAAACAACTGATGTAACTGCAACATCCCTAGTAGATGTTTTTAAAACTAAAGGATATGGTTGATGTTTTGAAATGTCTACAGTATACTGTATTTTATTAAGATAGACTAAAGTAGTTAGGATGGCCATCTGGGAGCAGAAGTGAAGCCACTGACCCAATTTTGATAAGCTCTTATAATGGCGTGACAAGGGCATTGACCTAGCTTGTATCTCATTCATATGGATACGTCATCAATACCAGGGGCGTGTTACTATGCGTAAATTGCTAGGTGGTATAATAGGATTACATCATCAACACCAGAAGTGCATTGTTGGATGACATCACCAGAGGGCGCGTTTCTAACATTGGTCTTTTTCATATTATTTCATTAGATTTTTGTTTTTGCTTTTATAATTAATTATCAATGAAACCTTCTGGGATACTGTTGAGTGTGGCTTGGTTTGAATTTCGTGCAAAGTTACACGAAGGCTATTTGTTTTAGCTATCCCTAATTTAGGAGTGAAAGACTAGAGGGAAGGCAGCTAGTCAGCACAACCCACCGCCAGCTGAAAGGGTGAGCATGTTTAGTGGGACGGGGATTCGAACCCGCGACCCTCAGATGAGAGTCAAGTGCCCTAACCACCTAGTCATGCCAGGCCTGATACATTAGAAAAAGACAACTTTATCAGAAGAAGATTTTAAGAAGAAATAAAATCTGTAAAATAACTGTGATAAGGATAACAATTTTCTTGACAAAATATTTCAATATATTGTTTCTTACAATAAAAGACAAGCAAATACATAT
>NW_013666180.1:469707-477796 GCF_000517525.1 Limulus polyphemus | reverse complement strand
TAATATTAATTCCAACATATTGGCTCCTGCCATCACAGTTTTTAAGGCTAAAGTCACCTGAACGAAATTTGCTGAACCATCGTTGACACTTACACACTTACGAACGTTTGAAACATTTCCATAAATTTCTTTGATATTCTTTGTGGCTACAGAGGTGTTGTTTCCCTTCTTGTATTCAAACAGCATTACATGCCGAATGTGTGTCTCATCGTGTGCCATCACTATAAGGGATTAGAGTATACTAAACTTTACACATTATATATGCTACACTAATATGATGTTTAGGCAGTTCATTTAACTATTATACATAATGTACTGATTTTTGGGGGGAGTTTATGAATTGTTCGAAAACGCGAAATTAATTTCTTGGTGACCTAATACTTTACAATTAGACAATTAAATGTACGATAAAAACCTTTGAAAATCTCCTTACGTTTCACAATATGGCCAAGGAACCATAAAGCATAGAGAAGCTGGCAGACTATAAGTGAGAGGGTCAAAAATTCTATTTTCCAAAATTTCAGCGCAAAGTGAATAGTGAATTCAATTATAGATTTCAAGTGCATGATATGTTTTGTATAGCTTCAAATTGAAGAAAAGTGTTTTATGGTCATATTAGGTGAATCACTTTGGGGAATGTCCTTTATGTTTTGTTGACTTATTATGTTTGATTACTTTTCTGCTAGAACACTTGGATATACTGTAGATATTATGTTGGGCTGTAGGTATACTGTGAGTTCGGCTTCTTCGTGTTTTTCAACTGAGGAATTTTCCAGACAAGAGATATTAATCTGATGAAAATGACTTTGATTAAAGATTCTTTTCAGAAGCATCCCATACTGAGAAAGGGAAAGTGATAATTACACATATCACTTATACTGATGAAAAGGTTTCTCACTTCTAATATTTACAATGATTCTCTTTCAGCAGATGAAATGAAAGTGAGTAGATTTTTCAAGGGTTTTTATATCTCATTTAAATGCCTAGAGGTATACTTTATAAAACATGTTGAATTTTCTTTTATTGTAAGAAACAGAAAATTGAAATATTTTCTGAAGATCGTATTTAAAAAATCTTATCACAGTTATTTTACAGATTTTGTTTGTTCTTAAAACTCTGAAAGGTAGGATACATGCACATTATTTTGATAAATATTGGATAAAGTCATATTGCTCTACAGTTTCATAGATGATTAATTATAAAAGCAAAAACTATAGATCTAATGAAATAATAATACGAAAAAGAGCAATGTTAGGAACACGCCCTCTGGTAATGTCACCTAGCATTGCACTCATAGCATTTTATGTTTTATTCCGACTACAAATAGAACGTGACAATAATTATGAGTGTGGTTGTATAGGAACCCCAATTATAGAGTAAAAAAGAAAAGGTGAAGTTGTGAATATCTGCTATTTTCAATGACAATTCTGTCTTGTACAGACAATGGTGTTAGTTGGGGACTTCATATGTTGTTTTTTTCTCTCATGAAGTAGATCATTTTTTTACAGTATTCTCTCTCTCAATTGTTCATTTTAGTTTAATTCTATAGGAAATGGGGACACACTTTTTTAAAATCGCAGGGATATTTTAAGTTATTTTTGAAATAAAAGTTGGAACACTCACATATTTATATCACGATTTTGATTCTCAACTTGGAAGCCATGTACAAGTGTAACTCGAAAGGTAAGATTTTTTTTTCAAAATGTTTTTCAGAAAAGATAGAAATGTTGAAAAAGATTGTAAAAATTATATTGAATGTCCAAACTTATTGGAAGTATTAACTGAAGACAAAATTGCCGAAACACTGGTTAAATGAATTTCCAATGAATGCTAGAGAGATTACTGCAAATAAAAAGGAAATGGAAATATATTACGTGGAAAAGAATTGGTATAATAGTACTAACATCTATATTTTGAAACTGTTTTAGTCACGTTTTACCAAAACTCAAGCTTTCGTTGTGAATCACCATTTAAAAAGAAAGTGGTAGCTGGTAATACCACCTATGAAACACTACATTATATATCACTGTATGTATGTATATATATATATATATATATATTGCAAATAAAATGGCATAGTTCAGTTTGCAATGAGCCCCCAGTGGCACAGCGGTATGTCTGCAGACTTACAATGCTAGAAACCGGGTTTCGATATCCGTGGTGGGCAGAGCACAGATAGCCCATTGTGTAGCTTTGTGCTTAATTCCAAACAAACAAACAGTCTGCAATGAGTCAAATCTTTTACTCTATAACAAATGGATTAACTTAGAATCAGTTATTACCTATAGTAGTACGTCTAATGAAATTTTCTACTACGAATGTGGTGATGACAAGAGAGGTATTCCTCTTGAAGTTCCACAGTGGAAAGTTATAGATTCCCATGCTGTTTATATATGTGCAAAAAAACAAAAAAAAACATACTTGTATGAAAGTTAATTTAGTCTTGGGAATATAGATTTTTATAATTCATACATATTTCACTTTGTGTTATTTGTAAATATCAAATGTTATCCAACTGTCAACTTGTCAGAATAATTTACCCCCCTCAGAGAATCTTGAAGAATACAGCCAAAATTGTAAGACAATGGACAGTACTGTTATGTCTTTATGTGTCTAAACAATTACATCATCACGAAGTTAGACTTTATATAGATCTTTGTAAACTATATTTGTAAAGTTATGTTTAAATGAGTGAGTTCTAAGTCGAAAACAGAAAGTAGTAACTTAGAAACATAAAATAATATCCTAGAGTATTATCAAATATTGAGAATTTCATGAATGTACATTTAGCTTTCTGTGCTGTTATGTAAAGTGCATGAATAGATAATTTTGTTTTACTGACTGTTAAGCTCAGTGACATACAAAAAACATTCTTCATTGACAGAGTTAAAGTATAGTGCACATACAGCTTATTTTGGTTGTAAAGTATATTATTTAATGATAGACAGTATACATGTTGAAGATGTGAAATAAAAGATATGTATTTTCTTGTTTTGTGTTGTAATTAACAACAAACTGAAATATTTTATCAAGTACTTTTTTATTCTTATCACAGTTGTTTTACAGATTTTGTTTGTTCTTAAAACCTTCAAAGGTAGGATACACGAACATTATTATGACAAAGTCGTCTTTCTCTATGGTATCCCAGAAAGCTTAATACTTAATGCAATAGTAGGAAAAATATCAAAGCTAGGAAGATGCTCTCTGGTGATATCATCTAGAAAAGCACCCATAGAAAATTACCCCTGGTTTTGATGACATAATCGTATTATACTGTCTAGCAATGTGCGCATAGCAACACACTCCTGATGTTGATGACGTATCCATATGAATGAGATACAAACTAGGTCAATGCCCTCGTCACTACATCATAAGAGCTTATCGAAATTGGATCACTGACATCACTTCCGCTGCCAGACGGTTATTCTAACTACTGAGAAAACATTTATCTAATTATAGAAAGCAGTTTCTTATAGTAGTGCCTCTGTGAAATGAATATTATTCAACCGTCTTTGAGTATCATAAATGATATAGATAACTTTATAGTAATCATTGACTATACATGCTTTAACGACAAATAGCCACACACTCCAGGATAATTAGATAAATCTCGATCTAACTCTCATCAACCATAACACACCTACTTATCACGAACACATACCTTGCAAAATCAAAACTCCTTCACTACCCGATTTCATCTTCCTAGCCATTTACATATCACCACAAACAACTCTTGACATTACATTTCTAAACGCAATTATGTCAAATTTCAACGATGTCATAATCCTCCGAGACCTCAACGCTTCTCATCCCTACTTCAAGGATATACCACAAGCACTGCCGGAGAATTATTGCTAATTTCACGCAACTACATAACTTAACAGTTATTAATGACAACTCTCCTACTTACACACTCCACAACTGAATCCAAGCATCATCGACCTCGCTATAGTCCCACCAGCAATCCTACACCTTATAAGTAATTTTAAAGTACACGAAACATCGGAGGTGACCATAATCCTCTTTCCTTTCAAATCAGTAACCCGAACTGGACACTCTCCAATAACCAAGACCAGCACTCCAAGAACAACCCCAATTTTAAGAAAGTTAACTGGACATTATTTAATGAATATTTAGACAATAATTTACACGACCCCACCCCGTAACGCATGTCAACACCAAAGACGATATAGAGCAATACTATCAGAACATCTCGCAAGCCATAATCAAAACCATACACAAGTTAGTTCCAAAACATTACACAAAAAACACGCCTAACCACTGGTCACTAACACCTGAAATACATAAACTCATTCTATCCAGACGCACGCTCCGTAAAGAATTTATAAACACCAGAAACCCTGCCATAAAATCCCAAAATCAACTCAGTCAAAAATGAAATAGAAAATTAATTAGAATTCAGCAATATTAAAACTGGAAAAACTTTTGTAACAAAGTTGATAACCTTAAACCTGACCCGTCTACCTTCTGGAAAAAAGCATATGCCGAGAAAATAATGATACATGCAACACATCTTACGAAAACCTCACTGCCGCTACCTATTTGCACGTTATTTCGAAAAAACCTTTGTCACCCCCCAGGATGCCAGATTCAATAGTAAGCACCAGGACAAAATAAACTCCTTTATTCATGCTAACACTAAATCCACCAGTTTAATCAACTGCACAGGCAAACTACTGGAGAAAATTATTACAACAAGGTTATTATGGATTTTAGAAAACAATAATGCACTGTCACACATTCAGAGTGCAGGACGCAAAACAGACAGACTGCAGATCACCTAGTACGTTTAATTAAGACCACGTTTGCCGGTTTCAATAAAATACAAGCCACTATTGCCACTTTCCTAGATGTACAAAAAGCTTTTTACACAGTCCTGCACAAGGGACTCAAATACAAATTAATGAAGAACAATATACCTACCACATTCACTAAATGGATTTCTAATTTCCTAGATAATAGATCTGCAAAAGTTCAAATTAATACATCACTCTCACAACCCTTCACGTTAACGCAGGTGTACCACAGGGGTCTGTCTTAAGCCCTTTGCTGATTTCATTCTTCGTTAACGATCTATCGCAGCCAATCACACCTTTCATGCATGCTTCACAATATGCCGACGATATAGCACTATGGAGCACCGCCTGGGTCCCCCACTTGCGGCAAAGAAAATTCAAACAACCCTCGACAAAACCACACAGTGGTGCAACAAATGGAGGATAATACTCAATCCCACTAAAACCCACGCAATTATACTTTTCCGCAGATTAAACAAAAGACTAAAGCGTGTCAAGTTAGCTAAACCAAGCCTCTACAATACCCCCATCTCTTTCTCTAAATCTGCAAAATTCCTAAACTAAAATGGCACACACATTTCAAGGAAATCACTAAGAAAATTAAAACCAGAATAGCTTACCTCCACAAAATAAGTCAACACGCCCACGGATGCAGACCACAGATAATAATGTACATATACAAGACATTTATCAGAGTATTAATAGACTATGGCTTAATGGTAACTTGTAACATGAATAACAACCAACGTTTGATACTCCAAAAACTACAAAATAGTGTAATACGTCTTGCCCACCACCTCCCTCACTACACACCAGCATGCTATGTAGATAAACACACCTCACTACATAGAATACAAGAATGTATTTCTAAGTTTGCCACTAAATATTGCAAAAAAGCCACTTACCGGAACTCACTCACACCCGAATTTCATAGAATTGCCGCTACCCCCAAACCATGGTGCAAATATCTATCTCCATACAACATGATACACAACAACACTACCACACCACCATGATCTGTAAAACTATTAAGAGTATACTTTATTCTATGTATAACTATTTAAATTTTCAGACCTTCATCCCTTTAATAGCATATCGCTCGGGTACTAGCCGGGCTTTTCTTTCTTCCGACTAGTGAAAGTGGGTTTTCTAGGGGTACTCCCGTTTCCCCCACACCAAATTTTTAGGCAATGGATCCACTGATCCCAGACAGGCCCTGTAAAGGCCCCTTTGCTTCAGTTTGTTTCAATAAATTGTCAACAATTGCTGTCGACTTGCTCCTTCTACTGGATTGTGCTATGCCTTGGACTTGCCTTCACTTCCGCCCACTTGCCTCACCATCATCTGTGTATGTATATATATATATATATGTTTTATTATCTTATTTATTTACATCTTTTAAATTTCATTTCATTTCATTTATTTCATTATTATTATTATTTTAATTATTTAATTATTTATTCGCCCATATAGCTCATTAAAACGACTTCTAACCTCTAGCCTCGAGCAGGGTGAAGAAGGATTGCTAATCTTCGCAGTGGCCTAGCAAGAGGGGGGAAAGGGGCAGTCGTCCCTGGGCACAGGTGTGAAGGGGAGCAAAATTTCCTCTGGCCTATAATGCCCTCCCCTAGGGTATAGACAACTGCCCTACATGAAGTAAATACGACACAGTGTTACGTTATTTGTGTGTATTATGCTTGCAGTTTTAATTTCTAAAAGCTGCCCACTGAAATATAGTGAGACCGAATTGACGTATAGAAGTAAATTACACCACTCCATCATTCATCTGTAGATCAAATACAAGTCTTAGAGTACAATGTACAAGTAAGTGTATGTCCAACAAAAGGAAAATATTAGATTGATGTAACATATTAACTGGTGTGCAAGATTGGCAATATATGCAACAGGCAAGGCCTAGATCTAGATGTAGTAAACATTATAGGCCTAATTTTGTGGTTTGTAATTGTATTGGATGATTGTAAATCATGTCTTACACCAACTAATATTAGACTTTAGGTCTAATTGCAGTTATAACTTTATTTCTAGACCCTAGGTCCCTCATCATACAAATCATAGCCTATATTATAGGCATACTTAGACCTATACTAACTATTAAACTAGGCATTGCACTGGGACAGCTCTAATGACTAAGTTAATGGATCTAGATGTAACATTTGTTCTAAAAGTTAGGCCTAATAAATCTAAATCTATAATTGACGAGGCAGGGTTATATCTAGATCTGGGTAGATTCAATACAAGGTGCTTTCAATCTAAGCACCTGAATCTAATGTCTAGTTTAGATGTATAAAGCTAACTTTCTGTCATTATTATTACATCTAGATCCAAACCTAAGACTAAAAAGATGGAAATAACAGGTCTGAAATTAATGTTAGATCTAGATGTACTAGCGACTTAATCTAGGAACTGTAATCTAGCACCACTAATTAGTTAGCCTATATTTAACTTTTCTCATTCTATCAAAACATTTAATATAAAATACAGTCTTTGAGCCTCTAGGCTTATATTATGTTATGATTAAACCCTTCTCCACAGTGTGTATAATTTTCATTCTAGCAATTTCAGACTTGTCTCCTGTATTTTTCGAGTTTTTAAATGTGATTTAGCAACTGCCAGTACTTTATATGGTGCTCATAAGCATGATTTACCAATATATACACTCATCTGCATTGATTTTCTTACTGTTGTTTCACATTAATTAACATGAGTATGGGTGGTGTAAATAATGGCAGTTAAAGTGAAACCAGGTCCAAATGTGCCTAACTAGTCCTGAGTTGCAAATATAATTGTATGATTTAAATATAATTTGTGGTTAGGAACTTAGGAAAGTAGAATGTTTCCTTTCATCTGATAATTTGCATGTTGCAACTAAATAATGTAGTCAGTATTTATTAATTTATTCTTTAAGCCCATTATGTCGAAAAAAGAAAGTGGGGCACAGGGACGCAATAGACGTGCACAATTTGCAGCTTCGATGGTGGAGTCAAGCAAATTGATGGAAGGTTTCCTTGCTGGAAGTGATGACACCAGTAAGCCAGCATCTGTTCCTTTTGGTGGCAGCAAAGAGGTCAAAGTGCAATTTCATACTATTTCATTTGAAAAAGAAAACAATGAAAAAACTGTTCTCTGTCCTGTTGAAACCCACAATAATAATAAACAAGAGGATTCCACTTTGTCAGAAACAAATCCACAGAATAGTGTTGCTAAGCTAAAAGAGGATGACCTAATAAATATTTTATCACACAGGGATATTG
>NW_013666180.1:466486-468836 GCF_000517525.1 Limulus polyphemus | reverse complement strand
AAGAGTCATTTATTGATTTTATACAGATAAAGGAAAAATACACTGACAATACTGAGAAAACAATGAACATAAAATTAGAAGCGGATGGAATTTTATTGAGTGATTGTTGTTCACAATGTTATGATAATGTTGCTGTCATGTCAGATCATCTGTCAGGCGTTCAACAAATAATTCTGAACAAAAATCCAAAAGCAGTGTCTATAAACTGTGACAACCATAGTTTGAACTCAGCATTTCTTCATGTTGCAAGTCAGGAAACAACAGTTATTACCTTTTTGGTATAATTGAAGCCATTTATAATTTCTTTGTTCATTCAACAACTCGATGGGATGAACTGCAGCAGGATCTTAAGATCTCTGTCAAGCGTGAATCAGAAACACGATGGAGTGCAAGCGAAAAGGCAATAAAAGTTGCACATGAAAACCTGGATGAATTGCTAGGACTGTTATAGCAATTAAGTGAGAATGGCAACACGGCTGAAACAAAATGTGGTGCTCATAATATTCTGCAACGCATGCTTACATTTGATTTTCTTGTACTCTTGCATTTTTGGAGAAATATTTTATCATCTATCAATCGAGTGCAGAAACGTCTTCAGGACCCAAAAATGAACTTTAGAGAAGCAGCTGCTGATCTTAATTCTTTGAAAGAGAAATTGGTAGAATCACGTGAAAGTCCTGTCAAGAAGCACTTAAAATGGGCAAGAATCAATGTGAAACATTTGGATTTACCATTGAAAGAACAAAAATACGTCATAAACGAATGCCAGGTGAAAATACAGCTGATGCTGGATTGACTGCTGAACAAGAAATTTATCGCATCATGAAGAATGTTACTGATCACTTGATTACAGAAATAACAGGAATATTTTCTCGCTTACTAGATTTAGATTCACGGTTTGGATTTCTACTAGATTTGCAAAATATTGTTTCTGGACATTTCGAAGGCGGAAAATTGCAAGAAAAATGTTCTGATTTAGCAAAGAGCTATCCAGGTGATATTGATGGATAAGAATTGTACAGAGAAATTAAAGACTGTAGAATGTTCATAAGTAAAAAACACAGACCGATTTTTCTGAACTAATGGTACCAACTGATTTGCTAACATTTATAATTTCATATGGTGAAGATGTTTTCCCAAATTTAAGAATTGCATTGCAGATTTTGTTAACAATTAGGGTTTATATTGCTAGTTGTGAAAGGTCCTTCAGCAAGCTGAAATTAATTCTTACATATTTGAGAACCTCAATGACTCAGGAACGACTTAGTAACTTGGCAATATTAAGTATTGAAAAATACGTACTTAATACCTTAAATTTTGATAGTTTAATTGATGCATTTGTAGCAGCAAAAGCAGGAAAGGTTCATATAATTTAACTATGAAAACCAAAATGCTACCTGTACAAGATCTAGTTAAGTATATGTACAGTTTTGTAAATTAATAAAATTTGTCATTTGTAAACTTAAGTATTTTATCAAGTTGTTTTATAATCCATGTACACCACAAGTGACTGCCTTATCATATAAAATATAAGTTTCGAAACTAGGGATATAACAGAAATTTATTCTGCATGCTTGAATGATTACTCTAGCTATGTGACTTTGAACAATACTGGATGACATAAATATCAAAATGCTTTACAAATTATGTGAGTTCACCTAATAGGCTATACTTCATTAGTTCCAGGTTTACAGTTGTGATATACTGAGATGTTATATTGTGACTTTATTTCAGGCCTGTAAGGTGGTAATTAATTCTTTGTTATTGTCATTAAGTGGGTAATGAGTCACAAAACAAATAATCAAAAAAATTCAGAGGTGGGGCGCTAAAAGAGTCTTTGAACCCCGGGTGCTGAGAACCTTTGCTACGCCACTGAATCTTCGAGCACCTTTGATTATTAATTATTTCTTCTGAAATAATTAATTTTAAATCAAAATAACTGCCAGAAATAAATATAATTTAGATAGTATGATGTTCAATGAATTTCTAATTTGTTTTTGTTTTTCACTTTAATTGCTATAGTGGATCTTTTCATTGTCCACTTTAATTCATAAATTCCTAACATTTTAAAGAGACAAAATGAAGCTTATTAGCCCATCAGGGATGTCCCTTTCATTTTCCAACTATAACCACCCCTTACTACTAATGTATTCATCCAATCTTTTTTGAGCTTAGTTAAATTTTCTTCCTCCACCATCCTTGGAGGCAGCTTATTCCAAAAGCAGGCGACTCCTACGCTACCAAAATTTGAATTTATGACATCCTGTCTTAATGTTTTCACTGCTAAACATCAAAAAGATTGACGGAAATATATGATAAATACCCTTAATCATCTTAAACACCTCAATGA
>NW_013666180.1:462602-465920 GCF_000517525.1 Limulus polyphemus | reverse complement strand
CCTACATTCATCACCTTACATTTTAGATAGATAAACATCATCTGCCAGTTATTGGCCTAATGCATCAAACTATCCAAATCTCCCTGAAAGTCTGCAACACGTTTGATACAGATAGCCACCCCACAAATCTTAATGTCATTTGCAAACTTCAATATTTTGTTTGTCATTCCAGAGTCAAAATCATTAATCTAAATCACAAACAGAAGAGGACCTAGCACAGAGCCCTGAAGCACACCGCTTGTTATTGTGATCCAGTCAGATCTAAGTTCATTTATTACTAATCTCTGCCAATTATCTATTCAATTTAATAACATTCGCCATATCTTCAGATTTAATTTTTATAACAAGTCTTTTGAGAAGCACCTTATCAAATGCTTTCTGAAAATCAAGGTAAACCGAATCCACAGTATTTCCTTCATCCAATCTTGCAGTAACATCCTCAAATAATTTTAGAAAATTTGTTAAACAAGACTTTCCCTTAGTGAAACCGTGCTGGTTCTTTGACATATCAAACTGCTTTAAGTGACTGTGCAATGCATTTTTAATCACACTCTCCAAAACCTTTCCAGTTAGTGATGTAAGACTAACTGAAGGGGACAATGTTTATCACCTCCTTTAAATATTGAACTAACATTAGCCAACTTCCAATCTTCTAATATTATTCCACTATTCAATGATCTAAAAAAGATATTAGCAAGTGGACCAAAAATATTTTTTTTTAGTTTCTTTAAAACTCTAGGATAAAAGTTGTCTAATCCAGGGGATTTATCAATTTTTAGGTTTTTCAACTTTTCTCCTCCAATTTCAGAACTTAAAATTATATCTTTTACATCAATATTTCCCCATACATTAAGTGCTGTGGTTGAGGCATAATGTTTGTATCTTCCTTCGTAAAAACTGAAGAAAACATATAATTTAATAAGTTTACCATCTCGTAATCTTCCGAGATCAGCTCCCACTATCATTTGCCCATTTTTTCTGTACAGAATATGTATGTTCTGTATGCATATCACTGTTTCCCTAAATGCTTCTAACATCTGTTCAAGATCTTCTCCCAATTCTTTAGTCCAAACTAAAAAGCTAAATCATGTCTCATTCCATCAAAATTGGCTTTCCTGAAATTTGGAAACAGGGTACTATTCTTCTTCAATCCTACATGTAGTAAAATTCCACACTTAATAGTGCAATGGCCGCAACTCTGTCTTTTATATTTACATCGGGTACTAATAATTAATCCAATATAGCTTCCTCTCTTGTAGGTTTCATCACCAGTTTGTGTATAAAAGTATCCTGAGAAATTTCCAAAAACCTATCCCCCTCACTGTCAGACTCGAAATTAAAATCTCCAATAATATCTTTTTCACCTACCATTCTGATCTCTTTATACAGTTTCTCATTAACTTCCACATTCTGACCTGGTTGTCTATAACAAGTCCCAATTACAAGACTTTTCCCTTTATATCCACTAACACTAACCCAAACTGACTCAACCTCAGTGCTATTTTATTTAATATGCCCTAAGTTAACAGGATGCAGTTCACTCCTCACACATATAAAGCTACTCCTCCCCTTCTTTTCAATACTCTGTTCATAGTAAGGAATAAATAAGCATTGGGCAAGAATATCTAAAATGAGCTGATTCAACTACTGTTTATAAGATCCAGACTAATAGGCTAACTGTTGCTAGGAGTGCCGAATACTAATCGATTATGCTCGACTATAATCTAGGCCTAACATAAAACAAATGATAATTATCATTCAATTTATTGCAGCTACCAAAGCATCCGGAACTGCAAATACTGAGATCAGTAACAATGAACTTTTCCTCGGATTTTTGAATTGAAAAATAGAAGTACTGCTAATACTGCCGAAGTTGTTCTGAGAAAATTATTTTCCCTACGAGATTTATGAGAATGGAACAACATGAAAGGCAAAAAATAGTGCTTTCTAAAAAAAAAGTGTTAAAAGCTTAAGCCGAAGAACTATTTCGTAACGTGCAATGTACAATTCCTGAATCTCGTGTTGAATGATGCACACAGCTGTTGCTCTTCGACTTACGTGAGTAAAAATACAAATGTCTATTTTAATGAATCGTCACATCTTTGGCAAGTAGTGTTGCAACATGATTCTCAGTTATTTATAAAACTATTGAATGACACATGGTGAGAATGTAGAGTTATATCTATTCGCTCATTCCGATACCTGAAAAGAGTTTACGACGCTCTAGTTTCCATTGCAGAAAACAACGCATAGATGCCAATGGAACAAAGTTGGTTTACGAAAGAATAAGAATTGCAACCAAGATGCTAAGTTTCAAAGCTATAATTATTATTTTGGTATGGCAGAACTTTCTGTTTGAGTTAAGCCTTGACAACAAGCAACTCCAAGAGAATGATATTCTCATGCATCGAGCAGTTTCATGCCCCCAGTAGCACAGGTGGTGTGTTGTCTCAGAAAGTGGGTGAAAACGAACATGTGGTGGCCTACTTCAGTAAGTTCCTAATTAGACTAGAGAAGAACTACTGTGTAACACGCAGGGAACTCCTTGCTGTAGTAAAGAGTCTAACATATTTACATCCTTACCTCTATGGTGCCAGGTTTACCATCAGGACAGACCATGCTGTGTTACGCTGGTTAAGATCATTAAAGAACCCAGAGGAACAACTGGTACGTTGGATCTGAAAAATAGACCAGTATAATTATGACATTGAATACAGAGAAGGAAAATCTCATGGAAATGCCGATGAACTGAGCAGAAGACCCTGCAAAAATGACTGCAGACATTGCTGCAAAGAGAGGTTGAACTAACCAGGTGCCATCAAGCTGAAGTCAAGGTGACTGAAAGAGTTGATGATGGTGAAGTGGAACAAAGTATAGATATTAAATCAGAGCAGGAGAAAGACCAAGATTTGAAGCCAGTAATTGATTTCGTACAAGTAAGTGTTTTGCGCCCTGCTTGGGAGAAGGTGTTTGGCTTAAGCCTTGTGACAGAGAACTATTGGGCACAATGGGACCAGTTGAAGCTTGAAGATGGTAGGTAGTCTTATCTGGAGATGGGAGACTGCAGGTGGGAAAGTGACGACCTGGCAAACAGTTATACCGAGAAAGCTAAGGGAAGTTGTGCTGCGTCAATCCCATGATAGTTTAACAGGAGGACATTTCGGAGTTAAGAAGACACTGAGTCATCTACGACAGAGATTTTACTGGATATGTATGAGGCAAGATGTGGAAGAATGGTGCAGGACATGTAGTACATGTTTTGCTAAAAGGGGTCCCAAGCATAAAGGACGTGCTCCAATGAAGTTATATCAAGTTGGT
>NW_013666180.1:450126-462532 GCF_000517525.1 Limulus polyphemus | reverse complement strand
GGCATACGAAGGACCAGGACAATGCCACTTCACCCATAGTCTGAAGGGGTGGCAGAAAAAGTACAATTGGACACTGGGGCAGGAATTGGCAAAGTTTTGTAATAGCCGCCAAAATGACTGGAATGTCTTACTCCCTCCACTGTTGATGGCCTATAGAACAGCAGAGTGTGAAACCACTGGATACACTACAGCAAAGCTGATGTTTGGTCGGGAACTTCGGTTGCCAGTGGACCTGATAACAGGACGCCCACCTTACGAAAAGTTGCCTGAAAATGTGCCAGAGGTCGTGAAAGTGTTATTGAAAAGGATGGATAATATTCACCATCAAGTGCATTCAAACTCGAAAACGTCTGCTGATTGGAAGAAGCTATGTTATGATAAGAGATCTACTGAAGTCAGCTTTGTACCAGAAGACAAGGTGTGATTGTATAATCCCAGGAATACCAAAGGGAAGTCTCCTAAGTTGTCTTCTCCATGGGAAGGCCCATATGACATAGTGGATCGTCTCTCAGACGTGACTTTCCAAATAAAATGTGGTCGGCGAGTTAAGCCAAAGGTGGTGCATGCCAACAGGCTTTGGCATTATCACAGTCCAGGACATTTCAGTTGAGACGAAGTGAACAACGGAACAAAAGACGCCGCTGAAGACGTGTCACCTGGAAAGGCCACTGTCGAAGAAGAAACTCTACTTGGTTTGAGAAAGGAAACAAGGAAGCCCTTCATGAAGTTACTACCTCTGATATGACTATTACCGATAATAGGACATTTCCTGATGGAGCAGATGAACTTTATGTGAAGCAGAAGCCAATGACATGGAGACTAGTATGGAAGATGATACGTCCCGTAAAATTAAGAGACTTTGATGAATTTTAATTTTGTGTTTGTAAATTATGTACATTTATTTAAGTTATTGTTAATTATCTATTGGTTTAATGTACGTGGCTATTGTTTGGGATGAACAATACTAAGGAAGGGGCAGTGTTACGACAGCGGAAGTCACGCGACGCTGGAAGCATGCTCGCTGGAGTTTCTAGAAGGATCATGTCTCTTCCTGGCAACTTTAGTCTTTTCTACGCGCCCTCTATTTTAGTACATAAGCAGGCAAATAAAGCGAGATAATTAATTGAATTGCAGACAGGCAGAGATAGAGACGGACAATTGAGTCAAGCGCGGTAGTGACCATAAGTAAAGTGCGTGAATCGTTCGTTGTGAATTATAGCGCGTGTGTAAGTTAAAGTGACTGTGGAAATTAAGTGTATTGCAAAGTTGTATTGAGAAAGAATAAACTAGTTTTAATTAAGAAAGGACTTGTATCGCTGAAGTTCTTCGGAAAGAATTTCTACGGAGAATTAACCAACGACCAGAGACGTAACAGTATGTTCATTGTTGTGCAGTGGGATGCCAAATCTAATAATGTGGCTTATTCTATGTGCAAAATTTTTTAAGATATTGCCTTATTTTTTATATGATTATTATTTGGATGTTCTTGTAATCACGATTCAAAAACTTGGTTTAAAAACGCCACTGTATGAGATATACAATAGGCCTACACACCCATCTTTCGAACACTAGTATGCTGTTATTTTCAGTACTCGACAATACTTGACAGTAAAGACATTGAGTGTTTAGGAATAGAATGCAATTTATTTCCATTAAGTTAAATACTCTGCTACTATGTCTACTATAAGCAATAAGTATTTAACACGAATTGGGCCAGTGTTCCTAGTGTAAAAGTACGAGTCGCAGTAAACAATACTTACTTGACATTACAGGAAGTTGATTTCTTAATATTAAAACGATTCTAATAGACAAATAAGCAAATCACGTAATAACCATAGTTGCTGCAAACGGAATGTATTAGAACGTTCTGACATTGTTTGGCGTTACGTAAATAACGTGATGAAGGGTATGTAACAGCCCTTGTCGACGCAAAGTATTTATACACTCAGGCTATAAGGATGTGTTCAGATCAGAATTTAGAATTTCCAAGACGGAAATATCTCTTGTACTTTATGGTATTAGAAAGCAAAGGAACTTGAATATCTTGGGTTATCAGGATCGCCCAGATATAGTCTTGCAAAATGTCGTATCCTCGCGGTGGTAAGAAAAGTGCAGTGTCTTGTAAAAGGTGAAAATCTGTTACAAGTAACCTGCTGTTTATGTACATTAACCTTTTAGGTTATTTTTTGCTGCCCTGCGAAAATCGAAATGTTCTGTAAAAATTACACATGTTACCAAAGTGACAAAACTCTTTCCATTGAAAATGATCAGTAGAATCGCACTGAGGTGTGAAATGACACTTAAGCTCTTGTGAAAACGTAGCCTTATGAATTACTTCTAAAGGTTCTATTGGGATTATTTATCATGTACCATAATGAAGACAATTGGTAAGATAGAAAACTGAGTTTTCATGGATCCATTGTGAAATTTAAGGAATACAATATATCTGAATACCATAACAACAGAACAATCATAATTTTATTCCCTTTGAATTGCAATTATGTTAAATGGTTTAAGCGAACTAATAATTGCAGACTGATGTTCTAACTCCTTGGAGTCTCCCTCTAGCGCCATAATCTGGAAGTTCTGTAGAATGCTTGTGAAAAACAAGAAGAGCTCCATCTTTGCGAGTGATTTACCCAAACAGGCTCGTTTTCCTGCAGGCATTAAAGACACATGGTTTAACTTGAAGAACTTATAATATACTAGCAAGTCACATACTAAATCATATATTAACATACAAAATTTGCACGACATACAAAATTTAATGTATAAGATTTCTTGATACTGACACACGTTTAGATAAATTCGTATGGAGTATTGGCATGTATAATTACAAGTAGCTCAGCTATTTCTAGTTTCCATTTATTGATGAACGTTTAATTCGAACCTAATACACTGTCAATGATTAATAGTAAACTTAAGGATTTAAATAAACAGATTTTTTCAGAAACTATTTTAAGTTTGTTGCAATTTTTGTCTTGAACAACATTAAATATTATACTCATTAAATTAAATGTAGTTTGAAAAGGTAATCTTTTGTTTGAAGTTAAGTATAAAGCAACACAATGGGCTATCTATTATCTGCCTACCAAGGGTATCGAAACCCGGATTCTTGGTTTGTAAATCCATAGACATACCGCTGTCCCACAAACTTGAACAAACACCGACTCGGTTAGTTCTTTGTTCACGACATATTACATCGAAACAGCAGTAACGTCAAACATGAGAATTATATCCGTAAGTAACAATAGAACTGAAAGTATCAAACTATTTTTGTGTGAATTTTAACACGCCCTTTAGGGGTGTCTTTACACTACGATGTGTGAATATTAAATGTACTTTCAATTCGGAAACTCCTAAAGAAGGTGATTTGGGACGTATTTTTTCGAGACAAGTTTTCGCTTTTCTAATTGATAAATTTTTAAGTGAAATATAGCATCCTCAAGTCTTCATACTACCTAGTACTAAGGTCTACCCGCTGGGAGTTAGTTCAGTAAATATCAATAAACCCACATTCTCAGCATCATAAATGAAGCAGTTGCAAACTTTTTACTCTTTTGCTATCACCTTTTGATGTTTAGCTTTCAATTGAGATACGAATGATTTCACCTGCGATTCGGTAGGGAAAGTCGAAGCATCACGATAGTCAGCAGTAGGATGAGCAGAGAGGAACATTTTGAAAGCAGCTACAGGCATAATATTGTACTCAGCCTTCTGCACACTATCTACCAATGTAGTTAAAAACGGTTCCTGAATACCTCTGCGTGTCATTTTGAGACTTCCATGCTTCTTGTGCTTGGCCGTTAAGCTCGTGATGCGCTGACGGATTTCAGTCACCTTACCACTTCAAATCACTTTTCGCAGTCCCAATGCTAAAAGAGTGCGGGAAATGTCTTCTTTTTAGCCAATAAAAATGTCCAGAAAAAATCGGTTCAAATTAAGAAAAACCGAATTGGATAGGTTTTTTTTTTCAACAAAAAATCCCCCCTCCCCACTGACTCGTGAGGGGCCTGCTAAGTTTTATAAAAATTATATAATTTTCTCCTGAATGTAATGCATTAACACCTACTTCTCAAAAGACGTACCAGTGCTGAATGGTATAAGGCTATCTTTCTTCACTATCTTTCAGTTTGATCCCAGAAATCTTGTTGGATCAAATCTTTCTAGCTCAAGCCAAAACTTAGGATCTCTGTGAATGTTCCAGAGGTTAGCTAAAACCAAACATCTTTTTGGAATCGTATAACCACACAGGGAACTATGTAATGCCCCCCTACTTTTATTTTACGCATTTTAACATCTGAGGCTTTCCTATATATGTATATAGAGAGAAATAACATTTTTTTGGTCAGTCCAGTTTCAAATATACATGACATGCTGGAAAGTATTCAACATTACACCAACAACCTTGTTTGTTTCGAGCATTGTAAGTGGACAAGTCCCTCAATCTTCTTTCGTTTTTAAAGTTTTATATTCCTAATAAACCAAAATTAGAAGAGTTTTTAGAAACTCTATCACATAAAATGATTTGGAATTATTCGGACCAACGTTTTAGTAATATTAGAACTCAAATTAGTGATGAATCTCTAACGTGTTTTGATAATTATGATAATGATTTAAACATTTTTCGAATTTAAATGCTGAAGAATTTAAAACTTTAAAAAATTTAAGTAAATGTTAAGTAATTTATGTAATCACCCTGATCCAGTGATTTTGGATAAGGGTGATTACATAAAGAAAGCTGAAGAAATTGTTAATGATTGCACAAAATTTATAGAATTAAATCATGATCCTACTGATAAGAGGGAAAGTGTACTAAAAAGATTTTAGTCAAAATTAAAGAAGGAAAATTTTCTCAAAAGAAAACTATACTTGGATATTCGACCATCAGGTAGTCATCATTTGGTACGATCGGTCTTAAGGGACATCTTTCTTTATGAACTTTCGGCAATCCATAAAAAAGGATGTCCCTTAAGACCGATCGTACCTAATATTGGAACTCATAATCATGCCTTGGTTGGTTTTATGGTGGAATATTTAACAAACATTTACCACACCTTGAGAGATAGTTTTGAATTTTCCCAAAAAATCCAACAACTCAAATTACACAGTGGTGTGCATTGTGCAAGTTTCGATTTTCAGTCTTCGTATACCAATATACCATTGGAGAGATAATACAACTAAATGCGGAATTGGTGGTTAAAAACAGCTTCAATGCTGTGTCTATACCGAACTCGTTTTCTTGAAACTTATGAATTTCGTCACGAAAGATTCACATTTTTTATTGAATGGCCGGTCTTATGATCAAATCACTGGAGTCGCCATGGGTTCAATACTTGCGCCATTCTTAGCCAACTTGTGTTTTTGTCATCACGAAAAACTGGCTGGAAAATTGCCACCGTTGAATTTTAGATCACCCACCAAACCCAGGACAGCTGTATAGCTGAACATGCCGTAGAATATTATGACGTAGTCACCACATCCAGTTTGTTTAAGATGATGAAAGAAGCCTCCGTACAAAAAGACTCTTCTGATTTACAAACTGACGAGTGAGATCGACATTGAACTTTAGACCCAGTTACGTTAAGGTTATAACTGAATAAATATGTGTATAAGTATTAAACTTAAGTTTGGAGGAACGTTTATAATTAATTAGAATCATTAGAAGTTAAGAAGACTGTGACAAAATTGTATACAAGGTTTTTACAAAACTTGGGTATATGTCATGTTTTATGAATTGTGTTTTTATCTGAAACGCTCTACAGTGCAGTGTGGTAAGACGTGCAATAAACGATTTTCATAAAAAAGCAACAAAATAGAGAAGACTCAGAGCCATTCTAAGCACAAACTATGCAAGTCTTGTAATCAGACACCGTACTTGCAATGGCACATAATGTAATTTGTCTTTCCTGTACTGACTTGAATTCTCCTCCAGATAACGTAAAATTAGGCTAAACTAATATCTTATTAACATTGGTTTAAGAACATCTACTTTGCAAGTGCAAGAAAATTACTGCTTTTCATTTAACTTCATTAGTGATATGTATTTTATTAATTATTTATTTATAGTTAGTTTAATAGTGATATGATAGAATGATCCACTCTTTGCAAAATAGTTCATCATAATTCTAGTTCGCATATACTTTGCTTTGAGACAACGATCTTTATTATAAGAATTTTCTGTATACATACCGAAGAAATATTTTCTTTGAAAAGTATATGATTTAAGTACAATCTATTAAAGTTTTTTATCGAACGATAAAAAAGGGATTATTTACATATACCAATGACAACAGTGGTAACCAAAAGTGGTGCGTAGAAAACAAATCATTAGGGAAATTACATATCTAAGTCAAACCATTCTCAAATATTTCGAGGCATTATACACAATTTTCAGTTTACATCTTTAGATATCTTACTTTTAATTACATTCAGGTTAAAATCCTGATAAAGTAGCTTCCTAATTTTAGAGTTAGGTGGAAATAAAAATTTAACTTCAAAACACACCAATATTGATAACAATAATAATATTTAAACAGGAGAGAACTTATGAAAATATTATTGTGATTTTTGAAGTGATATATGCAGTTGTTATTATCATCAAAATAATTTTATTGTTAATATAATAATTGATTAAAACTAGGAGCATTTTTTTAAATGCCTTCATTAATTTGTAAAGGGTACGACAGAATCATCTATTGCACGTAAATGCTAATTCCTTATGAAGGATTACGTTATTTACACTTTGTGTTCGTAAGCTTTTACCTTGATTATCTGTTATCCATCCGAAGTAGATGAAATACTCAGGTCTTCCTGCGAAGTCCTTGCCTTTTTTAAGGAATGCTTCTAGGGTTGTTTCATAGTTATTCAAATAAATTACCGTTTTCCCAAGAACCGTAAAGCTCATAACGTTTCCATATTTTTTAGCTAATTCGGAAAGTTGCACGTGTGGTCGAGGACCTAAGAATGGAAAGTACCCTACATAAGGTAGTCCTACAGGGCCCGGGGGGAGGTTTGTGGGCCGATCTTTCAGAAAGTGGAAAATATAAAGAATTGCTATAAATGTTATAAGAAATACTAGCAAATTAACAACACCTAGATATTCGTAGATCAACATCTTAAATAGGGCATATGTTTAAGCATGGAGCTGTTCTTATACGGTCTCACGCGCTCTCTTTACGTAATTCGAGGTCACTTCACTTGACTTTTTTAAGTGCCAATAAATTAAACCCTGGTTTACATATGATGCATCAACAAATTGAATCACTATCTCTGACAACGTTTCAGTATTATGATATCATGAGAAATTTATATCTTTTTATCTTTGCTCATTTTTTAAAGCTTAATGTTTGTGTTGTAACAGTACTTATCTTGTCAAATCTATAATAATAAAAGGGTGTGCCTGTAGGTCTGTGTGTGTGTGTGACCGCCATACAAGAGGAAAGAGCCTAGAAACCTGAAATTTTGCACACATACTAAATGCGTGCGTGCACATCTTTTTGTGAGATAAGCAAGCGAAAACCACATAGAAAAGAAGTGAATCCTTATATTACAAATAGAAATCATAGACAGACAGACACACACATACGTGCGTGGGCGAGCACGCGCACGTGCGTGTCTGTGTACGTGTGACCACCATAACCCCAAGAGGAAAACTTAGAAGCCTGAAATTTTGCTCCCATACAAGTGGACCTTGAGAGTTTGAACCTGGGTATTATTACTTATCTACGTGCATGCGCGCATGCGCATCTTTTTATGCGCAAAAACATATAGAAAAGACATGTGATCGGCATAGCTCCAACAGGAAAGAACCTAGAATCCTGAAATTTTGCACCAATACTAGGTGGACCCTGAGGGTGTGCACCTAGGTAATATTACTTATCTTATACACGTGTATACGTGCGCATCTTTAAATATATTTTTATTGCCTGGCTAAGGTGTTTCTCTCAATAATCGATAATGTACATTAAAATATCTAAATACAAACCATAATTACAGAATTAGTGACAATCCTGAATTTTAGAAGAGTTTAGTAAAATTTTGAGATTCCGTTATTAAATTTAACAGTTTTGGCAAAACGTTGAATTATTTTCTCTGATAACATATACTAGCATACCGTTATTTTACAGCTTTAAGTGCATTAGTTTTGATAATTTTTGTAAGTGCTACGATATGAGACCTTTCTGAAACAAATGGTGTTGATTTTATCTTCAACACGTACGTATAGAATGTGTGTTATTTCCTATTTCGAGTCTGGCGTGGCGGAAGCTCGACTTGCAAATCGTGGGTCGCGGGATCGAAACCAGCGCCTAATATTTTCGCCTTTTCAGTCGTTGGGGCGTTATAATATGACGGTACATCTCATTATTCACTGAAAAAACATAGTATAACAGTGAGTGATGCCGGTAGGGTTGCCTTCCTTCTGGACGGCAGTTAAAAATTAGCGACAATGGCTGATAGCCTAAGTACGTTTGCCATGAATAAAACAAACAAGTAAACTTTTATATTTCCAACTTCCTTGAATAACACTATACTTTTAAGTCAGTTTTTAATACCATTCATGGAACAACCAGACAAATAAGTAAAATTCTGAATTTCCTTTTTTATGAAACGTTTTGTGTATAGCTAAGGGTTACTAATTTTATAGATATATTTTATAAGATCTAAATTGATAGGCTCCTTGAATCTTAGTATTGTCTAAGTTTTGATTTGTTTTATTAATTTTCTATTTCCAAATCTCCTAGGAAACCTAAGTTTATTGAGTTAGAAAGGACATTTTCCCGCAACGTTTGCATTTTTTTGGGACATACATTTTCCACCTTTAAAACGTTTGACCCTTCATCTGTTTTTTCTTGTCTGCCTTTCTGATGGCCATTTTAACGTTCGTGGTCATTGGAGATTTAACTTATTACCTACTTAAAGTTTCGTTGTTTTTTCTATTGGATTACAATCTACATAAAAATAGTTGTTGTTTTTAAGCACAAACCTACACAATGAGCTATATACGCCCTTATCCATTGTGAGGAAGCTAACCTAGCAACTAACAATCGGAATTAAAAAAAACGTTACTTGCACGTTTCACGAGAATTCGGTGTGGTGATAATATATTTAAACATCGAATTGAATAAATATTAAAGATAAAAGCAGTTGAAAGTTAAAAAATTAATTCTTATAAAATTTGAAATCGAAAATGATATGAAAGTAAAGAAAAGATGTAGTAATTGTTTATAAAAGAAAAATATATAAATTCAGTTTGCACTTTGCGTTTTGCGGTTTTTATGGGCGTTTTTGCGTTTTTGATCACTACTTCGCCCCTTGTTGATGGAGCTTCACCAAATTTGGCATAAAATTTGTTGGGTCCATGGGGACATACATACAAATTTCCAGTTTGCATTTTACGTTTTGCGGTTTGTATGGGCGTTTTTCTATCACTACTTCGCCCCTTGTTGGTGGGTCTTCACCAAATTTGGCATGAAGGTTTGTTGGGTCCATGAGGAGATACATACAAATTTTCAGTTTGCATTTGCGTTTTGCAGTTTTTATGGGCGTTTTTGCCTTTTTCTACCACTACTTCGCCCTCTGTTGAAGGATCTTCACCGGATTCGGCATGAAGGTTTGTTGGGTCCATGCAAAAATACATGCAAATTTACGTTTCACATTTTATGTTTTACAGTTTTTATGGGAGTTTTTTTACAATTACATATAAGGGAAGCAACTTTTAATGTTCTAAGACAACCTTTCATTAATCATGAATTTACATGACGTGTACTCCAGGGGACGTGTACTCCAGCTAGTAATAAATTGGACAGCTGTGGCTTAGTGTTTAGAGTTGTAGGCTACAGAGGCCGAAGATCCAAGATTCGAGTCTACATATGCCTTTGAACTCACACTGCTCGTTTAGCTGGGAGGAAAATATAAACGGAACAATCAATGCTGCTATCAGTGATAATGACTGGTTACTACCTTTGCTTTCCTCTGGTCAGCAGTTCTATATTATAGACGGCCATCTCTAAATCTTAGTGGGTCTCTGATCTAGTCGCTTAGGCGATGTGTCGCTTCAGGTGTAGTTTAGAATGAAATACCAATAACATCAGTGATAAAAATGTGATATTTTAAAATGTTTTATTTTCTGATGCTCGGTATTTATAATGTAAAAAAAATGGTTTTAACAGCAACGAACGAGTTTGGTACTCCAAGGATGCACTGATAACACGGTTATCTAATTCTCATAATAATTGGAAATTAGTGGACCTAATTTGCAGAAAGACGGATACGATGTTTTGTTGTAGGATGAATTAAGGAGACCCGTATTGAAATTATCACAGTAAATAAAAGAAAATTGTATTCAAATGAATAAAGTTAAAAGAACTTTTTCTAGAAATGAAGACAAATTATGTTTGGTTAGTACGTACTGGGAGGAACAATGGAATCATGAAACAAGGACCAGACTTAGACAGGAAGTTCTGTCTCTTTCAAGAACTGAAAAAAAAAGAAAGCACCCATAACAATTTACAGTTTAACTTTTTTCTGTAGTTACTTTATCATAAAACCGAATCTCACATACCTAGAAATATCTTTGCTTTACGTGACCATCGTAGAGCAGTCCTACATACTCAAGGTAAAGCAGGACATATTACAACTATTGCATAAAACGGTCCATATTTTCCACATTCGGATTCGGTTACAGAAAGTAACATCTAAGGCCCCAGAAAATTTTTTAAATTTTGTAAATATGAATTATATGCCACAGGAGAATGAGACATGCAGTATTTGTAAACCACACAGGCAGCTCATTAGATGTTAATTCTAGTGAAAACTTGGAAATTATCTATTCATTTTTACTTTTAATGAATAAAAGTTAGTATTTAGATGAAAACATCATGAACGATTGAAACGCACGTTAATATATAATATAATCTTTATCAACAGACACGCTAAACATTAAATACATTCAATCTACTTAACTGAAAATCAAAGGAATTATATAAATTGCTGAGTATTTAGATATATATTAAATTCATAAAGTTTATTCTTGCCGATAAAAGGTTTTGACAAACGTAAAGATTTATCGCTTGATTCTTGGTTTGCTGCAGTAAGTTAATTCCACTTTATAAGAATGACTTGCATATATTATACAGGTGCGTGTTGCTTTGATACCAGTCATGGCCCCACAGGCAATGTGCTTATTAGGCATAAACAGGATAATACGAAATTCAAGCATGCCATGATGATGTATCTTCTTCCTGCTCTTCAGGTTGTTACATATGTGTACTGTTGATATCACAACACAATGTTTCTCAGGTTATGACTGACGTTCTGTAGCATTCCTGGTGTTATGGTATTGTGTTTTTCTATATCAAACATTCCACATTACTTGGACGGTGACAAACATTAAGTTTGCAACACACACACACACACAGAAAAAAACATATAGTTGTGTAAGATCAAAAGAACGTGCCACTGTCGAACAAAACAGCATCCAGATATTGCCTGACATTCAATGCGTAGTTGGGTAGTGAACCGTTCTACAATTAGACACAGATCCCGTTTCGCGAATATTGACAAATGACCAGCAATTTTGTAAAACAAAGGAATCCTCCACCGAGGTTGCTTCAACTTAATCTTGTCGCGACCTAACGGAATCCAACATAATCACCTTCTTGTCGCCACCTCCCGGAATCAAACAGAATCACTTCCACATGTCGTTAAAGATTGACGACAGCATTTTTGCTGATAATATTTTTGGTTGAGATCAATCTATTGCTAATAAATATAGTGTATTTTCAGTAAATAATATATTATTTTACTTATATACATTATTTAAATACGATAAATCTGATAATAACTTTCAATAAATAACAGTTTGAGTGACGTTTGAGTCATGGGAAAATGTTACAATAACCTACTGTTCCATTTAAATTCAATTAAACTTACTTGGTGTCTTGTCATGCAATAATATTTTTGTAGTTTACAAACAAATACAACTTAACAAGAAAACACTTTTAAAAACAAACAGAAGGTCTAAGGAATAAATAAAACAATTCTTAGATCTGTGGTTTATTCCCAAGTCTTTTAAATTTCACACTAAATTCTCCTGTTCCCTGAAGGATCTGCAACCATTCACTTCGAACGAAACCATAAATTACTTCTCACACCACTTTAGAAAATCCGTTGTATCCGGTGTTAGTTAAACTTTGTCTGTAGCTATGTCTAAAGCTGAATTTCTATTAATAGATGTTCACATTACCTGCTATGACGTCGTAAAAGGGTAGTGATCGAGAGAGAGAGAGGCTGTACTAACAACATCAGAGAAAAGAAAATATCACATGAGAAACAAATTATTGGTCCGGCATTACCAGGTGGTTAGGGCGCTCGACTCGCAATATGAGGGTCGAGGGTTCGAATC
>NW_013666180.1:432365-449276 GCF_000517525.1 Limulus polyphemus | reverse complement strand
TGCTAAATTAGGGACGGCTAGTGCAGATAGCCCTCGTGTAGCTTTGCGCGAAATTCAAAACAAACCAAACCAAATTATATTCTAAAGGGAGGGTGCTTTCTTATCAGATGTAAGTATATAGTTTGGGATGGGCAATTAAATTCTAAAAAAAAAATTGATAAGTGCATTGTTTACAGGCAAGACTCCTGTAAGCTGTGGAGAAATATAAGTTTGAACGCTTTTTTTTTTCATTTTGCTTTCCAAGTTACACTAAATAAATATTACAAAATGACAAAATATCAATTCTATAACATTTCTAACTTTACAAAGTTGTTGAAATGAGTTAGAATAATAATATTATTTATATTTTGAAATTTGGTATGCAGGTGTACACTGAAAGATGCTCAATGGTCGAAATAGGATGAAAGACAATTGAATGTTGGATGGTCTTGATGTCATCCAAATTATAATTAAAACTTTGACAGTTCCACTAAATGAAAATAGCTATTGTAATCTACATGGATTAGTGGTTCTTTTTTGTTTTTGTTTGATTTGGTTGTTTTTAAGCGCAAAGCTACACAATAAGCTGTGCTGTGCCAACCATGGCTATCGAATTTTAGCTTTGTATGCCTGTAGATTTACCGATGAATCTCTGGGGGGGGGGTCATTAGTGGTTATAGGTGTCAAATGTATACTTTTTTATTTTTGAGTTCAACATTTCTGACGTCGTTTTTGTTATTGGTGGGCCTATTAACTTCCACAGAAGAAGAATCGCAAGCAAACTGACAGCTAGTAACCTCTCTTCTCAATCTAAAAAGCAATGATGAGAACGCATAATAGTACTTCAAGTAGTTACAATTAGGCAGGTCTTAAATGAGAAATGGGTTTACTGTTGAACAGGGAAATGGTGTAGAAAAAGCCTTGCCAGAAGGAAAAGAATCCCCAGGAGCTGACAAGGCCTTAAGATATGGAAGAGGATTCAAATACTGAAATGCATAATTGAAGCCCGATTCTGATTCAATGCTGGCATAATCAGTTCAAATGACCCACTTTAAGTTATTCGATATATTGAGAGGAACTTCGTTTACACCCTTTCATTTAGTGCGTGATTCCAAATAAGAATGATAAGAGCACAGATTGCTTACACAAAGAAGCACAACATTATAAATGATACCAATGTGATCTCAACATCCACAATGGTACATGTAAGAGTGCTAGAACAAGAAGTCTTTTAACTGGAAGATTCAGTAAATTTACAAGATATAGTTAAATTGGACAATTAAAATATCCTGTATTAGGTAGGAAGATATGGATGGAAAAGTGTGAATGAAATTTCTGATAAGCTGAACGTTTCCAATTTTGCAACTAAATTTACTTCTGATAGTTTTAAGATTTAAAAATAATTTATTCTTTTAGTATGTTGATAATATCGGCTATAATAACTATTTCCCCAGAGGATTTCAGGATGTTATTGGGATGATCTAGGAGAGGATCCATTTCAGAGTCTGAGAGGCCAAAAGGATCTCACTGTTCTTATACTATTGTGAATTAACAAGAAAATCCTATAGTTGACAATGAGTCCCTCTGAGCCCTTTTGGGTAAGAATTGGTGATATTTTAATAAAAGGTCTTTTTCTCATAAGGAATGAAGATTGATAAAATAAAGCACAGATAATAAATGAGACGGAATTGCATCATCAGTTTGGGGCCTCTTAAAGGTCCCATCAGAGGGTGTAAAATTTAATTTACCCATAAAAATGGTAAACATACAGGCCTTCTGTCCTCAAACACTGTAAAACCCCAAAGGAACATGCTACACTGTTATAAGCATATTGTGAAGCAGTGCCATTTCTCATTTAAGATGGTCAATATTGACACATAGTTGACTCTCTTTATTACTGACCAGCTTAATTACTTCGAGGGAGCCACCTTAAAGCCTCTCATATACAGGAATTCAGGGTCAAAGAAATGTGTTGGGCTGACCTATACACCACTAGACAACCTGAATCTTCCTTTCTTTTTCACGAGTCGCCGTAGAGTAGCTTCAGATTTAAGTCTGCCTTCCTCAATGCTAAAATTCAGGTTTAAATCACAACTAAATAAAACACTAAACACAACAAGTTTATATTTGTTATAATATCTAAGCAATTGATTGTGAATTTCATTTATATTGAACATTTTGTCCACTCATGACTATTTAATTTTGATATAATTAAAATATCCTGTACTATTTTTATTATAAGAAAATACCATCTTCCATAAACATTCACTACCTGCCAAATATTTCAATGCCAACATTGTAGCATTCTCTTACTATTATTAGTAAGAATGACAGGTGCACTGTATTTTCAAATAATACTTTCCAGGTTAACTATCACAGTTAACATCGTATCATAAAGTCTTAACATCCAAATCAAATCTTTTTTTTCTCCAAGCACATGCTGCTTACTGTTTTGTAACTGATCCATTCATGCTATACAATGTTCTTATAAGCATGCAAGACCATACACATTCACGCACTCTAGTAGCTTATAACAAACTGCTCCTGTTCTCCCCTTAAATTACTTTGATAATTTTCTCATATTACTTTCTGAAGCTTCTTCTCAGTAGCAATGGTCTTGTTATATGCTGCCGTCTAGGGTATATAATGTTTCATCTAAGGCATCATAAAACGAATAATCACTGTCATGTTTCAGCCGAACTAAAACGTTTCAGTTAAAATGTTCATCATCCAGGATTAATGCTTGTACTGTTACTACAGTATGTCAGATTACACTAAAAATGCAACTCCTTTCTATGTTGAATCAACATACTCTCCTGGTATGTAGGGAAGAACCTAGCAAGTGCTAGGCAGCAAGCTTCTTAGAGTTCTTGCCACTCATCTAGATGGAGTAAGCGATTCTCTCAAAACATCAGATGATATTTAGCATTAGAAAATTCACTCAATGGCTCAGAAATAAAGGGTACCAATGACCTTTCAATCATTTATTTTTCAATTACATTTATGTACTAGCTTATGAAGTAAATCAAGTGACAATCACAAAATGTAGTGCTTTCATCATACCATAAAATACCACCTGATGATTCATAAAGCAAAGGTCGCAAAACTTTTTCAGCTGAGTTTTCAAACTTTTAGCTAATATCTTCAGATGTGCAAACTATTGATGTACTAGGCATTACATGACCTAGCTCCAGTAGTCCTAGGTTATGAAACCTGAGTGGTTATCATACTATGAGTAAATACATTGTGCCTTACCATACAAACTAAAGCTCAGAAATCAAGGGTCGCATTATCCTTTCAACTAACGTTTTAAACTCCTAGCACCTATCTTCAGTTGTGTTTACTTGGCTTTTCATCTACTAGATCCAACTGTTCTAGCTTATAATTGATCAAGTATTAATCATACAATTTAGAGCATACATTATACCTTCTCATACTACTAAATAGCTCAGACATCAAGGGTTACAACACCTTTTCAACTGAGCTTTTGAACTTCGGACTAAAATATTCAATTGTGCAAACTATTGACTTACTAGGTATTATATCTGCTTGCTCCTGAGTCCAGCCACTCCAAGCACATGTCTGACTCAAAAGCCCCAGGAAATAGTTCAGATATTCTTCTATTCCATCTTTGAGCATCGGGATGAAATATGCTTGGTTCCCCTCTCTTGGATGTGTGGTGATGGCCTTCTGAGTTATTGGCCAATATTAAGCTGGCATGCTACCAATGTCAGAGGTATTGGGAAGTATGCAAACTCAAGGACTCTGACACTCAGACAAGTAATGATTTCTGGTCCATCATGGAAGAATGACAAGTTGCTCTTGACAGCTCAACCTGAGGTTCTGCATAATCACAAGCTTCCTATGATCCATGATCACTCTGGTAGGATACCTCCTAGCTCAGAGAAGTTTATGACTCTCCCATGGTTCATGCTCTTTTTTCTGTTTCACCTGCCAAGGAAACATCTCTAATTGGTGGAGTTCGTCCACCAGTGGCCCATCCAGTCTTTCCTATCTCTTCTTAAATGGTCTTGACTAGAGCTGGGACTGTGTTACACTGTAATTCATTTTTCTCCTGTGTTCAGATAGATCCTTAGAGGCTGACCTGCTGCTCTACATACACAATACGTTGACTGATCTTCTTGAATCTATGGTTGCGTAGAGTCAATGTAAAAGACCTTTACAACATCAGAAAACGTCTTTTCTAAAAGAGGGCTTCTTCTATATTGAATACCACTGTCATACAACCATCGTTTTTCAGTGGCAAACTCCCCATCTCGGTCTTGAGCACTTCTACTTGCATTTTGTCAATAAGAAGAATTCCTTTAAGCTCGAATAACTCACGAGTCCAAGTAAGGGCAATATATACACTAGCAAAAACAGAAAACTTCACAATAAAATCGTATGGTCGCGGCAACAGCAGTTCACTTCCCTACCTACTATATGTCAGTCTCAGGTTAAACTGATTTTCTCAAAGAGCATTAGGTAGATCTGCTTTATAATAGGATGATTGGGCTGGTTAAATTACAAAGTCAGTCTGAATTTAATTAAACAAAAGAGTTCAGGCAAAGAAATAAACAAACTGTGCACAATTTATTATGCTAAATAAAAAATATTCATGTTAAAGACAAAAATATGTGTGCATCCTTGCAATGGGACACTGAATTTTCATCTTATCCTGGTTTTGAAAATTGATCAACTGGCTTTCTTCTCTAACGATGTTACTTGAGATACTGTGTGGTACTATTGAAATTTAATGTTTCTACTAAATGGGAAACATTAGATTCACCCTTAGTGGCTATCACGTGACTAGTCATTCTCATTCAACATAAAGAAAGCTGTAACTTCTAGAAATCATGTCTTACTAGTGAAGGACACTGCTGTTGCTCACCATCTTGCACATCCTGCAATGCTTCACAATTATCCCCTGCGTCCAGAGCTATCATTATGTCTATAGAACAACAGAGGGACAAAGAGAGCTAGAAAAGTCAACTTAACAGTTTCCTGGACACTGTTATGAAAAAAAAAAGCTGCATAAACTCAGAATAAACGAAACTACTTGAAATTATCTGCATTAAAATGAGGAGGTATAAAACGTAATGTTTGCCTGCATTGGATACAAACTATCCATCCCTAGAGAGTAAGTCTGATGTGTTTAAGAAATCAATAGTTATATTATTACCATATGTACGGCAACAATCATAATGTGCTAAACAGAAATTAGCTTCAATCTTGAGTGGAGTCTGTCCACAGTAAAAGATAAGATGTGTGTTTAATTGTATTATCAGTGTTCTTTTTTTCTCATTTTAAGAATTGCATACTTAAAAATATGATATCACTTTTCATCTACAAATGGATAAATATGTGGACCCCACCACAAGGTTTATATTGTTGTACATTATATTTTTAATGTTTAATTTATTTGTTTGCTAGATGGAGCTGCTAACATAATGAAGATGCTAGATTTACAAAGATTATACAAGTAATCTTAGAATACTAGAGTGTTCATGAATGTTAATGATCAAGAGAATTTGTGAAATATCTAGAAACGAGGATATATTATAAATATGAGAATCAGTGAAACACTTAGTCGGTTTTTCTGTTTGTCCAGTGATGGAGAAGCTGGTGAAGTACTGAGATCGGTGTTAGATATTGCGTATATTCATTACTCGATCGATTAACCGTGAAATTGTACAAGTAAGTTTATTTGTACGTTAGTTATAGTAACATAAACTGGACTTTGCGTTATTTTCAGAAAGTAATTTGTCCAGTGATGGAGAAGCTGGTGAAGTACTGAGATCGGTGTTAGACATTGCGTGTATTCATTACTCGATCGATTAACCGTGAAATTGTACAAGTAAGTTTATTTGTACGTTAGTTATAGTATCATAAACTGGACTTTGCGTTATTTTCAGAAAGTAATTTTAAAGAACCCGCTTAACGAAAGAACACGTTACAACAGTATAAATGGGCGTACTTCTAGAAAGCCTGAAAAATAATCAATTATAGCATGACATCTCTTTTTTTTTATTGCTAATGATAAAATGAGACCGATCTTAAACTAACAACATTTGGAGATTTAAATGCTATTCAAATACACCCGTTTATTTAATAAAAAAGTTTCATCACAATATTTGCTTATCCAAATTATTTCTTATTTCTGAGGTTTAAATAATAAATTGCATCCCCGATAACTCATCGGCAAGTCTGAGGGCTTATAACTCTAAAAATCTGGTTTCGATACTTGCGGTTAGCACAACACAGATAGCCCATTGTGTAGCTTTGACTTAATAAAAAGCACACAAAAAGAGAAAAAGTAACACATTTTGCAATCTTTACTTGGAGCATCACGACTTTGTAATGAAACTATTAATGCTAGTATCATATCATTTATTGAAAACAAAAATTAATCTCAGTTAGTTTGGTCTTTTTTGTATTATTTGTTGATTAAAATGTGGAGGAAGGCAATGTTGTATTGCCTGCCATTGAATTAGTTTTTAAGTGTTATCAAACTGCTGGTGCGACCAAAATTTCACATCAATTTATTCTCATATGTTTAAGGTAAATTTTGTTAGTATCTATAAATAAATTGTTAAAATATTTAAATTAAAGTACGTAACAAATGATGGTTATCTGTAAAAATCAAACCACAAGTATTTTTTTTTTCCATTTGAAATTAATAACAAAGCACGTTAACTCTGAATTGGTAATAACAATTTATTTTTCACTCAAATGCTATTAACTTAAGGTTAAATCACGTGACAGTTTCATTCCTACTGAAGTTTACCGTGTGAGCTGGATTCCTTACATTAGTGAGACTGGTTTCCACAACAAAAATCCTACAGAATAGTTATCACTAAAAAACTGTACAAAGTTATAGTTATTTATATAAAATGGACATTTCAATAGTTTTTCAATAACATTTTTGCTTCTGAGACTTTCTAATAATAAAAACAATCATTTGGAAAGTAATTCATCATTACATCATTTTAAAACTAATTTGTTTTCCAGTAAAAGTATGAATTTAATGAATATAAACATACATTCACTACTAACGGTATGGATAACAAAAACATCTTGAGAATAATTAAAATACCGTGTATTTATGACCGATGACACCAAGACATAATACAATAAAATCCCACACCCCTACAGCAGCAAGATTTAAACCAATTTCATTCAAACAATTACTTCAAGGCTTGTTCTCCTTAATATCATGTGTAATTAGATCATGTATGATTACATGTAAAAATTTGTTTTACATAAAAACAATTGTTTTTAAGGTAAACAAACATGTTTATTTTAGCAGTATTAAAAATGGTCATTTAAAAATATTAAGCTAAGCCACAAGACTAATATTATCATTAGCTGAGTATTAAGCTAAACCACAAGACTAATGTTATCATTAGCTGAGTATTAAGTTAAGCCACAAGGCTAATATTATTATTAGCTGAGATTAGCCACAGTTCTTTCAAATGTTTATAGTCTATGGCATTTGAAAAACGTTTCATTGGAAATAAATCTTTACACAAACGATTTATCTTCATTAACGATCACGTATTACGAAGTCCTGTTGGTATTTGTGTAAAGATTCTGAGCGTTAACAAAAATTCTTAAGCTCTAAAAATAAATTTAATAAATATTACTAACTAGTCTACAATAAACTAATTGCTAAAAACTTATGTTATAATTGTTGTTCATAATCATCATCAAACGTTGGACATAGCTATAGTAAGAAGAAAACGTTATTTTGTGCTATACTAATACAAGCGAAACGGTGATAAAATAAAATAAAAAACACAGATATTATTATAATTACTAATTTGTAATTATGTTTGGAATATAACGCTCTGCTTATAAATGCATATATATATATATATATATCCAGCAGATCTAGATTCTTCCATACAAAGTTTATAAGAGTGTTGAAAGTTTTTACTTTAATTCTAGTTCACATACTTCTAAAATTTAAAGGGTAAAATATTCTGTTTTAGAGAATTTGTCCAGTTACAATCTTCTTCTGGTGCAACTGTTGATGAATTGTTTTTCATACTCACGAGTATTGCTCAAACCTTTACAGAATCTATATACTGCGCGACATCGAAGTCAGATTTCACAGTTTAACTATCGCTGACTTTGCATTAATTAAATGTAGATCTTATTCGAAAATGATGCAAGAGTATGTGAAAGTTTTCCAAAGACAACCATCTTAAGTATTAAAAACAAAACGCCACGTCACCGACGTTTTCTTTTATGCTCGTTAATTCTATATATATATTCTTAAGTATGACACTCATAAAATGTAACATTTGCCAAAGATGTCTTTCGTCAGACATATAAATCTCTTTGAAATGTTCGCTTAGCCCTCATATTTGTTACAACAATCGGCCATTCAGTTTTTGTCGTTCCTTCCCTTCAAAAAATTTCAAAAACTCGAGCATTTAATTATTTTCTAATTCTGGTCTCAGTTGGTACACAAATTTGTATTATTTTAATTGACAAATAATTATTTCTCAACGTTCTCTTGTTTCTTCCGCTAGATGGCTGGAAGGGACTTGAAGATTAATCTAACGAGCTTTCAATAAACCTATAAATGGATGAGGCCCTTCTAGCTTCGATATTAAGTTTTCGGGCATGTCCCCTGATAGGAAATAAAAAAAGTGAAGTTTTCAGAATCAAAATAAGAAAAGAGTAGATACAATTAAGGCATATTACAAAACTGAACATCAAATTTGTGTATCGTTCTTGAATATACTTTATAAAATGAAAAATCGTTTATGAGTTTGTTTGTTTTCCTCAATTTTGGTACAAAAAAACCAAACCAAACAACAACATCAAACGTTTTGATTATCATTTTATTACAAGTTACAGCTTTTACAGTTAGGAAGATTATTTTCTAGAACAGGTACAACGTTCCGATCACTGGTGCGATCCTCATCAAGTACACAACTTTTATCGGTAAAGAGGTTTTAGTAGTGATCGAAAAAATAACACTCCTTACTGTAAAAGCTGTAACCTTTAACAAAATATACTTCATCAGAAAGTAAATTCCAAACGAAACTATGTCTGTTATATCGGATTCAAGACACTTTATCTTATCAATAAACTTACGATTTGCAAAAGCAAAAGATGAAAAAATAAATCGGTGAACAGGTTGTTTGTTTGTTTGTTTTATGGCAAAACTACTAAGGCTACCTTCCATCAACCGTAATTTTGAACTGGCAACCACAGGTAACGCAACCGGCCAGCAGCGAGCACTTACCGCCCTCTTGGGCTATTCTTTATTAACGAACTATAGGATTGACCGTTACATCATAATGTCCTCACAGTTGAAATAGCATGCAAGTTCGGCAACGAATTTCGATCCCGTGATCCGCAGATCATGATTCGAGCGCTCTAACTACAAAACGTTGCCAGGTCTGGTGAACAGAATTCAAGGAATCTTGCCATCTGTTATGCGTTGTTATAAGTATTGTTAAGTGTACTCAGAACCCCCTACGCATAAGGCGTCCAGAATTGAAAAAATAAAACCCCATTAACATATTGAAATAACAAGAGCTAAGTGTAAAGAAAAACGGTGTAATTAATAGTAGCGGTTATGATGTTTCAAAGGTTTGAATATAGTTTTTATTGTTAATTTTTTCATATGTACAAAGTTTATTTTGCTAACTTAGTATATGAATTTAAGACTAATTTAAATCTCTTAAGCTGACAGAATCTTGTGAGCCATTAGAATAATGGCATAAAATTTATTTAATATTAAAGGTACCAAACTGATGCTTCAACGCATTTTAATTATCGATTTGAGTTTTATGTCTTGATTTTCAACATTATGTGATATACAGGCATATCATATGTTTTCTAACTGCTGTAATGGTATAGGAATTTAAAAAAAAATCATGTATTTGGTTTGTATGCGGTTTTAGCATAAATACGTGGTCTAGAAAAACGTTAAGAATGCCTTATTCTAATTGCTTTCTTTGTTTGTTCTCTATAGTAGATAATGCCTATTCTGCCCAAGAGGATATTGCAGTAACATATAGCATCAGGATTGAAAGGATTACCGACTGTAATATCCTTTGCTGACTGACATGACGCTTTCTAGATGCTACAGCCGGTCAATGCTGTGAGAGAACAAAAATCACGAGGCGACGTTGTCGCCTGGACAAAGGAACCGAGTTTACTTGTTCCATTCAAGTGCTCTTTCTTAGATTACTTTTCTATCTGAAGTTCTTCGAATAAAAATCTAATTTAAGATAATCGTTTCTAGATCGACAGAAAGCTATGGAGCTAATAACGTTCCAGTAAAAGTGACCGTCTTTTTGTGTGCGCAAGTATGTACACTGTGTTTTCTTTTTGTCTGTTTTATGATAAAGATTGTGTACATTTTGTCCAATCTCATTATTTCACACACAATTATTAGGAAAAGTCCGTCAAGTTATCAGATTCAGATTACTCCCCTTATTTCCTGATTGAACCTGCTATTATTAGCAAATTTAACTCTTTGATACTTGTAGGAAATTTATAACGCGAGAAACCGGGTTTCGATACCCATGGTGGGCAGAGCACAGATAGCCCATTGTGTAGCTTTGTGCTTAACTTCAAACAAAAATCAAAGAAACTTGTAGGAAAATTGGTTTATCTAAAAATACCGCAATTATATTCGTCTCATCAGATTGTTATATAAAACTAGCTTAATATAAGTTATTTTTAATTCTTATCTTTATAGTTAGTATACTTTTGGTCGGGATTTATTACTACAGATACAATATCATAATCACAGATCTTGTCTTCGTTCCATTATATAACCTGTCAGTTTTCCTAGAAGAATAAGGAAGGAAGAAGAATTAACAGGAAAAATCTATGCAGTCGTGAAAGAGCAGTTACCCTTAACGTATACATACTACAATATTAAATCAGGTTATCTTTAATTGCAGAACAAAATAATACACGTATTTAAGATGGAAAGAACGTTGCTATAATGCGATATGCCAAAAACACTAATAAAGCTTTGTTGCTATTTTTTCTAGGTAATTTTTTGGCCAAATCAGTTTTAGAATTAAACTGACTCGTCGTGAGATATGCTAGTAACAAAGTAGGTTTAATGTAAAATAAAACAATACAACCCCCTAAAAATGTAACATTTAAATTTCTATGATAATGAAGCGAGTAAAATGACGAATTGAAGTTCGCCACACATTTCACTGTAAAAAGATTCTATTATTGTCAGTTAACTACACGTTTATATTACTTACTTCACGTTCTACGAGAGATACAAACTACCTTCTTAAGTTTCTTGAATTTCAATATACAGAAACGTTTTATGCAAAAATTAAAATCATTAGTTTGCTGTATTACAACATAGCGTGCCGTGTTGATGAGCTATTGATTTTTACGCATATTTGATGCACAATACATAATTAAATATATATCTTAGATACTTCCCTGGAAAATAAATGTGGAAATTTGTAGAACAGGAAAAGTCGACATTCACCAAAGTTTTACAGTGTATTCTAAATTCAAATACTTTTTTTTTTCACTTAAAACACACCATGCCTTCTTGAGACTCCCAAAATCCCTATATCATCAGGCACGTAAGTCTTGGGTGTAGAATAGCTTAGCTGTTGAATCATGACATTTAATAGTAAATCGTGTAACATAACACTACAACAGAACTTATACTAACAATATTTTTACTCCACGTCATTATTTATTGACCCTTCTTCGGACTTACAACGCTAGAAACCAGGTTTCGATACCCGTGGCGGGCAGAGTAGAGATAGCCCAGTATGTAGCTTTGTACTTAATCACAAACAAATGCAAAGTAAATTAATGACCCAGTACGTGTTTCCATATACAAGAGTATATAACAACACTTCACCTATACCTTGTTTGTTGCACATCGTTTGTTGACCAAGTCTTTCAGACCAGTAAAGAATGGTGCGGTTTACAGTATTTTCAGATTTATTATCAAGTAATATTATATGTGCATTACTACATAATAATGAAACTAGTTTCTGAAGGATAAGCAACTATTTTTGATTGTAAAGCTAACGTTTAAAACTCAAGTATTTACAAAACAATGTAACAAAGTTTATCAAATATATTTAAGTTAAGAGTAAAACCAGACTTTCGTATTTCCTAATTTTAGATATGTTGTGAACTTTGTCTATTTCTTCGCACGTTCACAATTATCTTACCGGTCAACATCCAACGTGTATCTAAAAATGTTGTATACAACCACAGTGTATTTGCTTACAAACCTAAGGAAGGATCATTTTTTACCAGTTTTGTAACACATTGATTTCTCTATAATTACCCTTAATGGTCATAGAAAAACAAGCAAAGACTGCTCACTATTGGAATTTTCATCGGTGTCCTGATCACCGGTGGTACAGCGGTAACTCTGGGGCTTTTAACGCCAAAAATCAGGTTTCGGTACCCGTGGTAAGCACAGCCCATAGTGTAATTTCATGCTTATCAACAAACAAACAAAGCCATAATGTACCATATTTATATACTTTATACTTGTATCATCATCTAGTAATAAAGTAATGAAGCCAGATTCCTTTATTGTAATCAGTATGACGAAAGACAGTAATATATGTTTTCTTAAAGTAAATTATCTTTAACTGACTTAATACCGTATATTAGCATTTCATTCACAATTCTGATGAAGGCTCTTCCACCGAGGTCTTTCGCTTAATACTAAAGCATGTTAGGCTAGTTAGAACAACATATCGTCCAAATAAGATTTTTATTACTTTGCATCAGGTTCCACAGTCAGAGAAACTAGTGTTACAGAACATAGAAAATAATACTATTTCATTAGTTTAGGTGGGTTACAACACCCCACAGTATCAGTCGAAGTGCTATTTGGAAATTAGTGTTACAGAATATGGAAAATAGCACTATTTTATTAGTTTAGGTGGGTTATAACACCACAACAGTATCAGTTGAAGTGCTATATAAAATCTAGTTACAGAACGTTAAAAATATCAGATTTCAATTAGTTTAGGAGAGTTACAACACTCTTACAGTATCAGTAGAAGAGGTATTTAGAAAATAGTGTTACAGAACGTTGAAAAATAGTATTTCATAAGTTTAGGTGGGTTACAACATCTCCACAGTATCATTAGAAGTGCTATTTATTTTAGTCGTTTCTGTAACATCAAGTATCATAAAAGAATAATACATTGGTTAATAACTTATAGAGTAGTTTAGGTGGGTTACAACACCCCCACAGTATCATTCAAAGTGTTATATATTTTAATCGTTTCTGTAACATCATGTCTTGTAAGAGAATAATACATTGTTTAATGACTTACACAGTAGTATTTAAAACACGCATTTCTAAAGCAAGATTTTAGCAAATGTAATCTCTTACTATTTCTGTTTATCTTTTACTCTGTTAGAATAATATATCCTATTATATAAACAATCCAATGCTATAATACTTAAACAAGTAATCATAATTTTCCAACCTTTTTTCACTTCTGTACATTCCAGCCATTCCGTTAGCGAGATTTTCTTGTCGTTGTTCCCTAGTTTGTCACAGAATCTCAAGAAATTTCGCCAACATTTCTTCAGCCTTTTTCGTCCTCTATGGGGTTTTCTAAAGAATTTCCATTGTCGCCTAAACAGTTTTCCTTCTTTGCTTTTTCTGTCTATCATCTAGTGAAAATAGAACTGCATGTTTTCGTTATTTGAACGTTCAAAATACACATGATCAAATTAATATATAAACAAACAAACATTCTAAACAGAAAGAGTGAAGCAATTCAAGTAAAATTAGTTCTGGCTCTAAAAGGTTTGGATAGATTTGTCTTAATAGCCTATCAGTAATGCACTTTGGGGCCGTGGGTGCGTTAAAGAGCGACCGTTAAATCTCACTACTTGGTCTTACAAGAGTAGCTCAAGAGTTTGTGATGGGTGATGTTTACTAGTTGTTCTCCCTCTAGGCTATTATTTAAACATTAAAGACGGCTGGCATAGATATCCCTCAAGTAGCCTTGCGCGAAATTCAACAAACAAACAAATTATTTAAAATAACAAGTAATTAACTAAAATACAATTTGTACATAGTTATTGATAACACTCTGACCTTGTATACTCCTTGCGAAAACTGTTTGTTTTAATTACTAAGTTAATTTTTTTATGATCTATGTTGGTCTCTTACTTTGATCAGAAGTTAATAATAACTTAAATTTTCCTCTCTCTCACTAGCTCATGTAATCAAATATAATGTGATTATAAATCATCATAATTTTAACTTTAAACTTTAGCGTTTCACAGCATACACTGTAGTTATTAGTTTCTTTACATCATACCACTAATTGTAGGTGCTGAATTTCTCTAACTCAAGTGTATTTTACTTTAAGTTCTTTCAATTCTCACAAATGTTTTGCGAAAGTATTTGTACTAAATTAGATGTACTTCCACAGGGTCCCAGAAAGTGTTCTGTTTTAAGAGTAAATAAAACCAAAATTAAGTGTAGCAAATATTTTTATTTGTTGCTTTTGAAGTTCATATGTCATACTGTGTTGTACCCTAAAGAGTACATAATTATTCTCGTGATTCATGGCATGTGCACGTTTTACTGACATCACGACAGTACAAATTGCAACGTTAAGCGTCCCATTTCTGATGTCATTTTATTTTCTACTGACTGACTGACAGACAACACACTACAGTACAGTGGTGCGAGTGGTTAAAACATGTGACCCATCCGGGCGGCTTTTGGCCCCCTTTCGAGGAAGTTACGAAGTATTAGTTTCAGTGTAGCCACTAAAAATTAGGGTAATTTAGAATACATATTTTCAAAGCATGTAATGAATTCGAAGTTACTATATCATCGTGAAAGACCGTACAAAACCAGGATAACCTTTTGTTATTTCATGGTCTCAATATTAACAGAAAAAAATTTCTAGCTTCTAATCATTGCTTTCACTAAGTCAAGTCGCCGCAAGGAAGATATCTTGTCTGTACATGCTCGTGCTCTCAGAAACCGAAATATCAAAATTATGACAAATTTCATTTTTTTGTGACCATTTACTACTTCTTATTAGTAAAATAATTTGAAATCTTTAGTGATGTCAATGTGAGCACTTCCTAAGCATTTCCTGTGACTCACACTAATCCAATACACATTAGAGAAAAGATGAACCATCGTGTTTGTTCTAAACGGGATATATTGAGCACAAACATGAAAGTGTGGGATATTTGGTCAAAACCTGTCCAATATATGCAAAACTTATATTATCACATTCGCCGTAGTCCTACTTGATAAAAAAAACAAAAAAAAAAACGTCAAAACGTGATCCTTCCCGATGAAGGGCTTTGACAAAAGATGAAGTCGGGAATTTACTTTGTTTTACGACAGTAGTTTTCCCTTTCCGACAAACAATCTTGGTTTTCTTTTGCTACAAATAAATAATTACATAGCAGGACGAATCGCCAGTCTTTAAACTCCTCCCTTACTAAGCGATTTTAACACTCAAAGTAATGTCAAGATATTGTCAGTCATATATGTCAGGGTAAGCTGGATTTTCAACCCTTGACCATGTAGTGAAAACAATAGAGAACCATTTTGTTTCTCAGCTATAAATAGAAATATTAGTATTTGCGACACCTGAGCTAAACAGCATGGTGAGAAATCCCGAGGTTCAGGCACATATATATATATATAAATAGATTGATTGGTTTTAATGAACTTGCAGTGACACTGGATATATACTGACGTTGGGAATGTCTTGTGAAAATTAAGTTCCTATATATTTTTTTTTGTACAGTTTTAATATTGCACAATAGGAAACGTATGCTTTTTTTAAACTACTTCAAACTTTACCTGGTTCTTGTTAGAGTCCAAATGATTAAACTTCCATCTTGCTGCCTGTTCTTTGGTTGATCTTACTGTTCTACTGAAAAGACACAACAATTTAGAACAACTTTCTTTAAAGTGTTTAAATACGGTTCGTTACAGAATCATCTTATTTCTCATAACTATTACAATGTTTACCCACAAATGTAGTGTTCTGAGTAGATTAGTGTTCATTGATTTAAGAAAGTGTAGCATAGTCATTTTCGCACTTGGTCTTTGATGTATATATTACTGACTTAAAAAATCTTGTCAAGTTAATGAAAGCTTTGGTCTAATCTTTCGAAGCTATTCTTCTAGGTGGTCTTAACAAGCTGGACTCATTTCAAGACGTAAATATGATCACTTGAAATCGAGCATGATTTGGTACAGGGAATAATATCTTGTTGGAATAACATATTGATCTGTTGACCACATAATTCAACTATGGAAGTTCTGAAATGTCTTTGTTTAAAGTATCTTTATATCGAAGGTCACTCAGATGTGCAGACACCTCAGTGATAGGTCCCATGCTTGATGCGCAGGAAACAACCTAAACCTTATTAGTCCTGTCTGTCACAATTAGCGCATCACAGTTAAACTAATATTACATCTGCGCCCAGACCCATGTTCAACTAGTAATTCGTAAATGGGTGAAGTGATTCAACAAACAAATTTCTTAACTAGTCATAAGGACTTTGGTACCACTTTTCTTGAAACAAAGCTCGTCATCACCGAAGCTTATATTAAACTAGAGTAACACAACCCTACCAAAATGTCTACGCTCCTGAAGATCATGCTGCGTAAGCATCGCACATAGTGTCCATTCAGACAGGGACACTTTAGACACAGTAAAGTTTGAATTTGTTGCCAAGATAATTTCTGGCACTTTTATTAGAAATCTCTACAAGAGTTTGGTCAATCTATGTTATTGTTTTATTCCTATTGTATCATTATGTTGACGTGTACCGTTTCGTGCACAGTAGATCACGCATAGTGGTGATTTCATGGATTACTTCCAGCAGTCTCTAATTTACTTAAATCAAGACGATCTGTGATATTACCACGTTTACACC
>NW_013666180.1:385686-432279 GCF_000517525.1 Limulus polyphemus | reverse complement strand
ATACCGCTGTACCACTGGGGGGCTACACCAAGTGTATTTCTATTTATTCTCACTGTGTTTCTTGTAAGGCATCTTATTTCACATGCTCATGAGTAGTTCGTATAACTTCTGGTGCTGTATGTAAAAATCATCTTTATATCCGAGCATAATCTATTACTTAATTTCTTACTATCTACTATAGTTTACTTAAAATTTCTATATTTTAAAATTGTTTCAAAATAACTTGTTACAGAATTCAGTATTAGAAAAGCTTATAATTTCTCAACTTGACATCATAAAATAGCTACATAGTTAATTTATTTTCAGGCACATTTTGCTACCATATTACGAGTTTCGATAACACAATTGCCCATCTAAGACTGATTATGGTAACTATGTTACAGAAACAAGTCGGCTGTAAGTAATAATAAAGATTTTACCTTTCCTTGTGTCCAAAATCGTCGGTTTTTGTGGGTTTTTTTACTCTTAATATAGCTACATGGTTACTCCATTTCTAAACTTCAAATTAATTACACCCGATAAGCTCATATGACGAACTATAAAGTTACCTCATGATATTCAGTCACTTGAATTTAATACATCACAAATTGGTTTCTGAATCTGACACACTACTACTTTTAGTAACATGTGAACCGGTTAGAAAAACTGAAGTTTTATTAGTATGCACTGCCTCAGTATCAGAAGTTTCAATTACTATTAAGTTAACCGAAAATTAACTTTCTTTTTTTCACTCAATTCGAAATTATGTTACTTGTAGTAATGGACTTACAACGTACAGCGAAAAATAAGCAATCAAATGTTGAACAAAGTGACAAAATAAGAAAATGGCAAGCACAAGAAACTTAAACTGAGGTTTTTCCCGCTTCCATAGGGCCCTTCTTCGACGTGTTTTGTTCTTTGGCTCTTACATCGTCGTATGATCTTGCTAAACGAATATCCTTCCTTTAAAAGGATTGTAATACATTTCTCTATTTGTAACCTATTATTGCCGAAAGACAAATACATTTTTGTACTAAGCATGTCGCCCC
Organism: Limulus polyphemus; assembly: GCF_000517525.1. Taxonomy (NCBI): domain Eukaryota; kingdom Metazoa; phylum Arthropoda; class Merostomata; order Xiphosura; family Limulidae; genus Limulus; species Limulus polyphemus. Next base: position 431,251 of record NW_013666180.1, on the reverse strand, counting down.
TGATGCCACATTTACATATGTGTTGAAACGCCACTGTTTTAATGCTATAATAAAGTGCAATTAACCCTCTGTATTACTAAAAATACAGACAAATATATATATAGATATATATGTACGATATACTCGGCATGGCCAGATGGTTACGGCGCTTTACTCGCATTCTAAGGATCGCGGATTCGAATCTCCGTCCCACCAAACATTCTCGCCCTTTCAGTCGTGGGGGCGTTATAATGTGACGGTCAATCCCACTATTCGTAGGTAAAAGAGTAGCCCAAGAGTTGACTAGCTGCCTTCCCTCTAGTCTTACACTACTAAATTAGGGACGGCTAGCGCAGAAAGCCTCGTGTAGCTTTGCGCGAAATTCAAAACAAACGATATATTTTATTTATATCATACATGAAAATAAAAAAGAAACGTTTGTTTCAAGAATAAAATGTTACAATGAAATGTTTTAAATAAGTTGAGTTTCTCGTGTTAGATTTCTCAAAAAAAGAGAACAAAAAATATATATTCATTCTATTAAGATATTATAAATGAAATGTATAGACGTATAGAAAAAATATTTTACCAACTATTTCTTTTATGTAAAAATGTCAATAGTGTTTAGACGTATGTGGGATGTTTGTGGTTTACAAGTTAACTCAGTCGTTCAGAAGTTATTTCTTCAAACATGTGGTTAGAAGATTTAGAAAAAAACTATTGTAAGCCTAATTTTATATCATAAATTTTGATGTGATAGATAGACATATTTCTAGGTTCGGTAGTAACTCCAACCAAGTTAGAAGGTAGAGTGACACTGCCATGACAGAGCCAAAATTTTACTCAAATTTTGAGTATTGCCACAGTTGTTCCAAATACTGGAATGTCACTATTCTTATGTTTTTTAACAGATCTAAACATTCTTACATAACATTAGAAACATCCATATATGGCTTAGATTAAAAGAAATAAACAATTAAAAAGTAGTAAAATTGTTGTTCTTATTGAACAGGCAAAAGCAGTGGTAAAAAAATTCCACTGTTAAGATATTAATCTAAACTAGGGCTCATTGAGAACAGTAGCACATATATTTATATAATATCTCTATGAATATCTGTTTAGTAATGTTAACATTGAATTGCCCTCCACGATCTCTAAATTACAAATGGTTAACTTAAGGACCTACAGGCATATACAAAAATCTAAAATGAGGGAATGACATACTGGTCTGTAACGTTAGAACTGAGTTAATAACTTTCTCTGCTGGATGAGATTTGAATTCCACTTCACGTGGAATATTAATTAATTGTAGAATAATATAGCAGATAAAATTTATTGTGTCTGTTATATATTAAGAGAAATAACTTTCGAAAGAGTGGCAAAAATACCGCTGCTGTTTTTTTTTAGTTTTCTTTTTTGCTCTTTTTCAGCATCAAAAACAGAATGCTTAAACGAACTAACGCAGTCTTTAGGCAATACAAAAAAAGAAGTGCTTTATTTTAGAACTTAACAACATATTTAATCAAAAAATCTAATCACTTTGTATGAAAAGCATTTAACGCTTTTAAATATAGAAGAAAAAGATTAAAGTTTGCATAATGGGACTTATAAATGGACAAAAATATTAGTTTTATTATACAAAATATTTAGATATTTATACAAGCTATTATTTCATGAACTGCAAAGTTTGCAGCTTCATAACACCTACAAAGTAATAAAAGTAATATCGCTTGTCAGAATATAAAGTAGTGATACCTGATCAAAATATTTTACACGTACAAAAAAAGCTAAGTTAGATTAAAGGGGTCAGCCACGTAAAGATGTCATATCAGAAAAGTTCTGAGCTATATAAATGGCAAGCCCGGTAAAGATATAAGGAAAAATGGGTAAGTTAAACAGAACAGATTGCAGAATATTTGTCTTCCTATTTTATTGCAAGTAGAAGAAGCAAAGACACGTCAACTGTTGTATTCATTACATTCCTCCTCCTGTTCTCCAACTTGTAACTGATTTCAACTTACCTTAACGATATGTTTCTTGTTGATTCCAACATTTCTTGCATTATGTAGTCAATAAATAGTGGTAAGAACTTTTGTTTCTTTCTAATTCGGCAGCCTAGAATAATCAGTTTGTAAAAAATCATATTTCGCTTAATCATCATAATCCACTAAAATCTATCATTCTGAGTGTAAAATAACAAAAGCAGCGTATTAACTTTACTGATCTAATCAGAATCTTTGTGAAGTAATTTCGTAGCTACAAAAACTACTACAATAACATTTGTATAACGATTACATCTTCATTGTAATATACATTTAATTGTATGATATTCGAAGGTTATGGCTATGTATATATATATATATCAAACTGTTCAAAACTTATATTATGACGTTGTTTTAGTTGCAAGATTCTGTCCATCAAAAATTAAGTGATTAGTTTAAGGCTCTTCCATTTAGTTGTATTTAAGACTATCACGACTTTAAAAAGTTTGTTCCAGACAATCTATCTATTATAATGAAACAGTTGTGTACTTATAACTAAACTCTTAATTGTTCCCGCAATTTTCTCTCAAAGAATCAGTTGGGTTTTCAGGAAACTAAAGTCGTGCCTAAATATTGGATAAGGTTCCAAACGAAGGTGTAAGTAAAATGGCAAAATCTAAAAAAATGGACTTCGTTTTCGTGGTGTGTCAGGTGTTAGATGTGTTGTATTGTTTTTTGCTTATTATTTTATATATATAGTGCAAAACTAAAATAAATGGTAAACGTTTAAATAAAAAAAAATAATTTGTTAATTTCATTCGAACTATTTTACAGGCAAATCAAATTTGACTAATTGCATTTAAAAATTAGTTAACTTACAGTTTTAAATTTTAGGCTATGTTATGAATCGAACCCACAATTTCTCAGCCTTATTTAGTTATAACGTTTGGTTAGAAGCGGGTACACAGCATCACATTTCTCCAAGACTTCTGATTAATTGGCATACTACTACCTACTAAGGAATAGGCTTAAAATAATATAACACTGGTTGTCCTCACTGGGGACTTTGCCCTGTGGCCCCCTATTGACTTAAACACTCTCCTGCAACACTGTCATTTCAGCTCAAAACTCTGACTTCTCAGTGCAATTCTTAATCGTGTACCAAAGTGGCTAGAGTAGGGACGGCTAGCGCAGAAAAAAGCCCTCGTGTAGCTTTGCGCGAAATTCAAAACAAACAAACAAACCAAAGTGGCACCAGATAGAAAAACGAAAGACGTTAATTGTTGCTGTCACCAGCAAATATTGTTGTAGGTAAAGATAGTACCGGTGCTAGGTGTGAAGGATGGGATCGAAGGGTGCACTGCACCAAGGACCCAAAACCTTTCAGCATTTGTATTTTTAATGTAGTACAAAAAATTGCTTTTGATCAGTTATATACTTTAATTTTTGAGTAGATCGTCTTTTTCATGTTTCCAATAAATTTGAGTTAATATTTAAGGGGTATCTTTAGAAGTCTCTGTACCGAAATCTAGCACCTGGCATTTTTGGCCTGGTTAAAAACAGTTGTTGTCAGCAGCGAAAACTGGTTTTTATCGGGATATAAACATGTCTTTAAATAACAAGTTATTCGTTTAATGACACTTTCTTTCTTTCGTGAATTAATATGTATATTACTGCCACTGGAAAACAAAACTCAAATCATAACCAGCTGGAATATGCTTTTTCATCCAATATAAACCTTCATCAGTCAAAGAAGATTAACGCTAGAAATCAATAACCACTGATTTCCTACGTCTTTGGAGGATACAGTTTGTCTAGATTAGTTTTGTGATTAATGAAAAAAAAACACATTTAAACAGAATCACCTACTTGATAAAAAGTCAAATATCTACATTGGTTTATGGAATTGGATTATCTAGTAGAGGTCAAATAGCCCAAACAGAAGTCTAACAAGCGTTCTGATTAGCACAAAATCGAATGCTTGCTTGTAAAAATTCTTTTATCTACTACATATTTGGTCTAATTAACTGGTATTCTAGTGGGGTCTTTTGAATCTAATGAAGTCATTCAGAAATTAGAAAACAACCTCCTCTTTTTTCAAGTGATCAATATTGCAGATTTTATAATTTGTTTTTACTTTAGAACATGTATTCACCTTTAAATTTCTTGGCTATTTTTCTCATCTTCCTACAAGGTGGCCGGCTGCCATGTGTTGTAGTTCTAGGAATTGGTTTGCCATTTTTAGGCCTAACACACCAGCAAGTTGGCGGTTTGTTCTTGGGTTTGACACACTGAATATCTTCATATAGACCATTTCGTTTCTTGCAACGAGGAATATACAGACTATTATCTGGATTTTCTTGCGCTTTTTTCCGGGCGGTTAGGCAGTCTTGGAGTTCTATAAAAAAAACAGAATATTTGAAATGTTGTAAAAATGAAATTATAAAACGTAGGCACCACCTATACTAGAGATGATTTCCAGATACACTCTATACGATTGTTTTATTAGAAAGATTTTAATCATTCAGGAATCAAGTAACTGTCTATAAACCACTAATAACAACACACAATAAAACCAGATAATTCAAAACATCAATTGAAAAAGAAAGTATAACGAAGTCCTGCTAGTCGATTTATAAATTAGGCCTAATAAACTAAGCTTTTTCCAGTGAGCTGATTTGTGCTTTTAGCCTGGGTCTAGTTATACTTAAGAAACAACCTGAAGCAACAAAAACTGCATCAGTCATCGAAATTTCAACTCATTAAATGTACTATCTCAGAAGTAAAAATCCAGTACCTAATAAACTAACATAGAAGAATTATATGTTTCTCAAATACAAATAGCTAATTTCCAATATTAACCATTGTGGCACCTTTTGAACATGGTTTAACTCGTGGTGTCTCTTTAATTTGCACCCCCTCAGTGGCTTAGCGGTAAATCTGCAGGCTTAAGACGCTAAAATTCTGGTTTCGATACCCTGGGAGTAGAGCACAGATAATCTATTTTGTAGCAACAACCAAAAACCAAACCCCTTTGATTTTGGATAGTATAGTTGGAAAAGGTGACACCGCCAAAATTGATCATATTTTTAGCATGTTTTATATAATTAAGTTTTACTTTTATGTTATTGTTACTTCAACAAAAAATAATAATGCGTTTATAGCTTTACGCAGTAAAACTTCTAAGCAACAACAACAACAACAAACCAGTATGAATGTATTTATCAAGGACGAAAATTTTAATTCAAGGAAGGAACTTTAGATGCGCGAACTCATTTTTAAACACATATAATTTCATACCGTTCGTTTTAAAAGTGGGTTTTTTTCAATGCTTGTAATCGTCAACAGGCTACAGAAGAAGTTATTTTGTTATTGGAAACGTTTTCCTTGAAATGAAGTTTAAAGGATTTATTCTGTTTTAAAGTTTTGGTATCAGGATTTGCACTCTGCACTTTGGGGCCATCGGTGCATTATAAGAGTGATGGTAAAATACCAATATTCGTTTAGATTAGCCCAAGAGCTGGTAGTGGCTGCTGTTGACTAGCTGCCTTCTCTCTAGTCTATCAGCTCAAAATTCGAAACAGGTAGTGCAGATAGCCCTCCTATAGCTCTGCGTGAACATCCGAAACAAATCCAATCAAAGGATCTGAAATAATTTTATTTAAAACATGCCAAAAAACTCAACCTCATTAACTTGAAGCTGCTCCTATTATCATAGAGCGGTCATATGAAGGCTGTTGTGATCTTTTAGAACCTATTCTTACGTGAAAAAGTATTATATAAAATAAACCACCTGACATTTTGAAATATTCCACCATCTTCCTCTGACGTAAAAAACACTTACTCAAACATATTTTTTAATAAGAATTCTCACATTAAAACCAATTATCAATTATCTTGCATTTGAGGCACGTGACTTATATGGGAATAGCATTAAAAACAACAAAAATAACATTTTCGTGAAGTAATTAAATTAATAAAACAAATAGTAATACTTAATTAGTAAAACTCGTTTATTAAGCTTTAAAAATGCTCAATTATTCATACGATGTTTACTTTGTTGTTCAGCCCAAAACCATATAATGGGTTATATCCGCTGTGCCCACAGCGGATATCGAACCTCAGTATTGAAACTTATAAGCTCACATGCTTACCATTTAGCCACCTAATAGTTAGTCACATTACGAGTTTTATAGATATATTTCTTCAGTTGATCATAAACCCAAATTTCTCAATTAAAAACAAAATTCCTACAACAGCCACACTAGTGTTTTCTCGTAAGTGTAGGGATCTAGAATTATAAATCAATGAACAGTAGAGCGAAAACTTACTTAGAGAACTCAGCAATTACATTAAAAGGCCGAAAATGGCGTCTAATTTTTTCGAATGAAATTAAATCTTAACGTTTTAAGATCACTAGTTTATAGTTGTAAAACTTCTGGGATTATTTATTAGAGAGCCTGGCATGGCCTAGTGTTTAAGATGCTTGAATCGCAGGCTGTGAGTCGCGCACTCGAATTCCACCGCCGAACATGCTCACCTTTCAGCCGTGGGGACCGTTATAATGTTACAGACAATTCCACTATTCGTTGTTAAAGAGAAACCCAAAAGTTGGCGGTGGGTGTTATTCACTAGCTGCCTTCCCTCTAGTCTATCACTTCAAGAGCAGTGATGGTTAGCACAGATAGCCCTTTAGCAGCTCTGCACGAAATTCGACAAAAAATAATTATTTATTAACCATCATGTTGCCCCCAATGGTTCAGCGGTAAGTATTAGGGCTCATACCAATAATACTGAGTTCGATACTCGTGGCCTTCCCGCAGAGCAGTCAGTTAGGCCCACTAGCTGTAGTTTGAAAAATACCGGACTCTGGAGTGTACCGAACTCTCCGGTCTACAACTGGAATGGTCTAGAAGAAAGGTTCGACACTGATAAATACACGAGGAACAGTTGTTTTTGTACTATTAAAAACAATAATACATTATAACAAAAATACAATGAGGGCAAATGTGAAGTGATGTGTGCCGAACTGATAACAGTAAAATGAAGATATTATTATTCAAAACTCTTAACAGTTCACTGTTCCCTCACCCTTTAAGTTAAACTATAACTCTAAACCAAAATTAAATGTGACCACTCCCCCAAAACAACGTCTTTAGAATAAACTACAATTCCAAAACAAGCTACTTCAAAAATCATAGAACTTCAAGTCAAAAGTTAAGTTTAAGTATCCCAAAAGCTACAAATGTTACTAACGTTACTGAAAGATAGCTTTCTATCTCAGAACGCCACGTGCTATTTTCCCTACAAAAAAGTCGGTTAATTGCTAATTATCAAACCCACATTTTGTATACTCTCAAAATAAGGAAAATTAAAGTGTTACTTAAGCGACTCTTTGCGTCCAAAGTGAGAACTCTGAGAAAAACAACAATAATTTTGAAAAAACAAAAAATAGCTAAGGGGATAGCTGGCACGTAGTATCGTCTTGTACTACAAAATACAACTGGTATAAGATTTTGCACCCTACTAGAAGCTTTGATATCACTCTGGACTTATCTAGACAACTGGATATCTGACACGTCTCACCAGAAATCCTGCCTTCAATGACTTAGGGGTAAGTCTGAAGGTTTATTATATTAAAACTCGGGTTTCGATACTCGTGATGGACACAGCACAGATAGCACATTGTGTAGCTTATGCTTTAACAACAAACCAACAAACCAAACCAACAAAATCCTCACCTTCCTTAGGTCTTAGATCTGTAGACCTCGTCTCATTCCGAATTACAGGAAATTGTACATTTCTCCACGACCGAAGATCGCGATTTTTTTCTATGAATGTAAAGTCAAAACTATAATTTTGTTAATATTATTTATTTAATTATTATTCATATCAACTTTCCTATCTATTGAAAATATTACCTTCAACCCGTCCATGCATTAATCCTTAGATTTCCTCCAAATTAATATTGTGTCCTATTTGCATCACTTGGCAGCTAGTTTCTGAAAATCTTGAGTTTTATTTTTATTTTATAAAAATCCTGAATTAATGACTTAAAATGAAAGGATCCGTAAATGAAACCACTGGTAGTAACAATAAAGATCAGTCAAATACAAAATGATAATAATAACAACTTGGTTATAAAAACAGGATAATTGGAGCGTTATACGAACAACAGTTAGCAGAATTTTCAAGACACTTTTTGTGTATTACATATTGTTTGGTTCAAAATAACCAGGTTCTGGCTTGCGCAATCTAGTTTGTAAACAGAGTTACTTTTTATTTAGATATTTTGTTTCATTACCGAATCGGACATGTTGTTCACTTTTTTGTGTTGTCTTGTGGCTATACACTTCATCCTACTGAACACTAATATGTGTTACAAAATGAACTACACATAAATAGAACATTTAATACAATCAAAGAAAGTTAACTAAAATGAATCAATATTTATGTTTAAGCTACTAAACATAAATACATCTTCTGAACTTGGCCTTCTATTGTGCTAGACTTAAGTTTGTAGACAATTATCCAGATGCAATAATCTTTCTAAAAACCAAGGCAAACACCTCATCAGGAAATTAAAGCATTGAGATCAGGGTTTGCAGTCGGTACCACTACTGGTACCGGGCTGTCAGTACCAGCGGTACCGGTGCTGGTTTATAATATATCATATGTTGAGAATAATATCACGTGTCCCATCTTCGGAGTTTTGACCAAACGCCTCCTCTGGTATTTCAGCTTCGCTTTTCACAGAATTATAAATGTTCGATGTGGTAGTTTTGAGTTCATACTTCAGTCAATAAGCGAATCTAACCGTGAAAATCAGCAATAATATGAAATATGTGAAACTGGTGACTCCCACGCTCTGGAAGAGAACGTGAATGTGCCTACGTTAAGTAGGTGCGTGCGTGATTAACCTTTAGCATGCGGGCAGGTCAGATTGCGCATGTCACGGCGTTTTAGTGAGTTGCATTCAAAATTTAATCAAACTACTTAATTATCATGGTATACGAACATATTTGACATCAAACCATAGATAATAAATCAAAAGTTAATATTATATAGGTTTAAGTTCTCAATTATATAAGGAAATATTTAAAAACAACCTCAAATTCCCCCTAGTGTGCAAATTTGGATATTTGTTCTTGAGTCGTCTCCTATTCTGGATTTTTTGTCCACCCCCCTAGAAAACTACGAAATGTAGCGTACAATATTCTATATAATTTCATCATTGATATTCTGAAGCTATATTTTTATATTATTCAATCTTATGGGGCTAAAGAGCAATCAATGAAAATTTAGAAATCACTTTCCACGCCTATCTCTGACATGCTCTAATTCACAATTTGCTAATAGATTTTTATTAGGCTGACTCCAATTAAATTTGTAACAATAGAAAGCGTAGATTTCAACTGACTCATTGCCATAGTCGTCATACCACGTGGACTTACAGATAATTGACAGTTTTGTTTGAAGTGAAAAACATTTCCTATTAGATCACACTGGGAAGAAGAGTTGAATTTCTAACTGCTGAAGTCACATGAATAGAGATGTTCGAGTACCGGCAACCTGGTACTGCCGATTCTGTAAAAACATTTCCTATTAGATCACACTGGGAAGAAGAGTTGAATTTCTAACTGCTGAAGTCACATGAATAGAGATGTTCGAGTACCGGCAACCTGGTACTGCCGATTCTGTAAAAACATTTCCTATTAGATCACACTGGGAAGAAGAGTTGAATTTCTAACTGCTGAAGTCACATGAATGGAGATGTTCGAGTACCAGCAACCTGGTACTGCCGATTCTGTTGCAAACCCTAATTGAGGTGTCTGTTACAAATATACATAAGCAGTGAAGAATACAGAGAGGAAATGTTTTTCATCCACTCACCACACGAACAAGCAAGAAGAAAGACCCCCAATGTTGTTCCATGTGAAAGACACTAAAGTCACATTTTCTTAGCTCTTTCCTTAAAGTGTTTGTCACAACTTATAATAGCAAAACCATTGTAAAAAGCAGAAAAAAAAGCATTACCTTGAGCAGGGAAACGTCCTCCTTTGGTTTTGGCCTCTTCCTGCTCCTCTGAATTTAATGACATAAAAATTTGAAAAGAAACTATATGTTACATGGGTTAGTGATGTTCTTATGGACTGAAGTCAAGTTGGATATTGCACAACAATCCCGGCCAGAACAGGAAAATAAACAGAAAATAAGACGATGGAAATAAAGTGGGTATAACAAAGAGATCTAAGGAAACGGTAGAAATAAAGTGGGTATAAGGAAGAGATCCAAGTAAACGGTGGAAATAAAGTGGGTATAAGGAAGAGATCCAAGTAAACGGTGGAAATAAAGTGGGTATAAGGAAGAGATCCAAGTAAACGGTGGAAATAAAGTAGGTATAAGGAAGAGATCCAAGTAAACGGTGGAAATAAAGTGGGTATAACAAAGAGATCTAAGGAAACGGTAGAAATAAAGTGGGTATAAGGAAGAGATCCAAGTAAACGGTGGAAATAAAGTGGGTATAAGAAAGAGATCCAAGGAAACGGTGGAAATAAAGTGGGTATAAGGAAGAGATCCAAGAAAACGGTGGAAATAAAGTGGGTATAAGGAAGAGATCCAAGTAAACGGTGGAAATAAAATGAATATAAGGAAGAGATCCAAGTATACGGTGGAAATAAAGTGGGTATAAGGAAGAGATCTAAAGAAACGGTGGAAATAAAGTGGGTATGAGCAACAGACTCAAGAAAACATTCATATTCAACGAAAATAGAAATGTGGAAACATTATAATTTGTTATATGAATATCACATTTCACACTATTTTCTCAGTTTTATAGGGAAGGCTTACAAGATAAATCGAATATTATGTAGACTAGAAACTAGTGTATTAAAGTGGTTGAACAACCAACGTAACACAGTTTTATACTTTTATTCCATCATTATGACATTTGACCAAAGATTCCTTTAACGTTGGACAACTGTCATTGTCAAAGACGACACTGTCCAGATTTACTATGTTTTTATTTTTTAACGGATCTAGGCCTATTTCACACTGTTTAATTTTTTACTCTTTTTTGCGGATAAAAATTTTATTATATTTTTGTTCTATGCAATTAACTTTACTTTTTAATTTTGTGATTATTGTTAGAAAAAACCGTTTGACGCAGATGATCTTCACGGTTTTGCGCAGTAAAACCGCAATCAATTAAGATCATTTTATATATGTACATATACACATACACCTCAGGGTTGCAGAACGTTATTTTAGAAACAAATAAAAAAAATATATTAAATCACATTTAAGAGATAACCAAAGCAAATACCCTAATTATCAAAATAACGCCCAAAGAATAGATCCAAGATCATGATATGAAGAATGAAGAAACAGTGAAATCTCTAACATCGCCATCTAGTTTCCTGAAAAAGAATAGTGAACTATTCGAAAGCGCTCAAGTTTTGGGTCTCGTTTGACAAGACCCCCCCGTGGTACAGCGGTATGTCTGCGGACTTACAACGCTATAAACCAGGTTTCGATACCCGTGGTGGGCAGAGCACAGATAGCCCATTTTGTAGGTATGTGCTTAACTTCAAGACAAACAAACAAATCGTTTGAAAACCATCGCCATCTAGTGGTATCATTCCGGAGGACATTGCCTGCTTCAGTGTTAAAAGCTGGATTGCATTACGAGCTTATGACGTTCTAAATGAAATTCTCACTTTTATGACTACAAGCTAAGCAAACATCAATGATAACATCAGATGTCATTGAGCTTTCATTGTTAATTACACTAGTATGATCGTACTTAACTATACTAACCTTACAACCAGCCTGGAACAAATGAATTAAGCTGCTTGTTATTCTATTGATATTATATTAACACTTTATCTTCGAAAAATATCAATTATAGAGTCATTCTCAAGCTCTATATCAAAAAGATCTTAATATTGTAAAAAGTTATTGAGCACTAAGAGTCTTCTGTCGGCAATTTTCAAAACTACCAAGAGAGTTATTAGCGTCTAATTAAAGATTAACATGTAATTTACTTTGTGATGTCAGTGACGTCGTTAACCAAACTGCTCTACAGTGATGACTGCTAAATGTATAATGAAATGCTTTTGTTTGAAAAGACAAAGTATTTTTTGAAAAATCTAACGATAAAAAAAGACTTGTGAAAGCAATAATTCAAAAATGGCTCTATTAGTTTCACTTCAGATATATAAAAAAATAAACAATCCTCAAGATAAAAATAATGATATGTAGAACTGGTTTTTGCCTACAAGTTTTTCACAGAAAGCTGACTTTATTATTATTATCCCCTCTAGCGGTAAGTCTGAGGGCTCACACCGCTAAAAATCTGATTTCGATACTCGTGGTGGCATACCACTGGTAGCCCATTGTGTAGCTTTGACCTCACATCATCAAAACCTTGTCGAAACGTTGTACATGTACTGTTATGTTAAACTTATATTAAAGTTTTTCTTCATTACCCATTCAAGCCGTCTCCAGCCATTATTAGTCTCAAAGTGGGTTCCTCGTCACAGAATTTGAAACAAACATTATATTATTATTATAGCGTCCTCTATTGTCCAACATCAGAGAAATTAGTGTAAAATGCACAATACCGAGTACGTTAGCTAAATTAAGAAAAATAAAAAATTGTACTAATATTTTTTTTCCAAAGTGTGTGTTTTTTCGTTAATTTAGAAAAGCTCTTGTCAGGTTAAAGCGTTTTAGGTTTACTTGAAAGTACCATGATGGTCGTCTTCCTGAGACAAATATTTTGAGCTGCGTGCTTTCACTATCTTCTTGTTTGAAAGTGATGATGCACCAAAATTTGATAGCGATATCACATTTTAAAACACGTCGTAAAATGCGTGATTAGAAATAGTCATAAATCTCTAGCTTTTTTTTTATATAAATAGTCATAAAAGGTGATAAATTTTAAGTCATTTCGAACTACGTTTTCGATTTTTTAGTCCTACAAAGAAGGAGCTAAGATGGTTCTATGGGAAAATTACGGTCTTCTTCCAGTTGCTTGTTGCAGTGTCACACAATTACCCCTTACAAAAAATACTACTTTAACAGAAAAAAATCACAAAGCTTCATATACTCCATACTTTCTGATAATACTATTTCGAGATAAGTTTAATTAGACGTACGTTGTGTGTTTTAGCTTAAGGTGAAAACTGTGGTTATGCTATAACATTAATGATTACGTCCATGCTAATCTATGTTTTTTTTAAGAAATCCCCCCAAAAGTAAACAGTGCACCCTCTGTAATATATCTTCCTTTTGAATTATCACCAGTGGTGAGGTGATCTATATGAAAGAACAGTAAATTTTAACATAATACATAGTTTCTTTAAAGTGTCGTTGTATTCTAAAATCACTAATAATACTCCTAGTTGTTATTGCTCAGACTTTTCCAGAAAAAATAAATAAAAGTATCCTTACTGATGACAAAGCGTTTGGAAAATATTTCAATAATTGACACAGTTGGTATAAAAGGAAACAATAGCTGCGCTTATATATTTTACATACACACCAAACTGGTCCTATCACACTAAAGTACAAGGTTCTCATCCTACGGTGAGGGACGATTTCATAATATCCAATCTGCTGAATACTGTAGAATAGCGACAGTGTGTCAGATTGGATATTATGAAATCGTCCCTCACCGTAGGATGAGAACCTTGTACTCTAGTGTGATAGGACCAGTTTGGTGCTATTCCGAATACTGTAGAATAGCGACAGTGTGCAATAGCGTTGTTCTGATACATTTTAAAACGGTTTATTTATTTGTTTGTTGTTCAGCACAAAGTTACACAATGGGTTCTCTGTGCTGTGCCTACCACGGGTATCGAAACCCCGTTTTTACCATTATAAGCCTTCAGATTTACCACTGAGCCACTGGGGGATTTAATAGGGCTTATCTAATTTGAATATTTTCTTCAACTGGGTTTGTGTGTGTGTATATATGTATATATATATATATAATTATTCAGAACAGTTTTTCCATATTAAGCCATACTAGAAATCAAAATTTATTAAAAATAACTGCATTATTAGCCTACTAATTATATTAAAAACAAACCAGAAAACTTACGACTAATGTCCATCGTAAGGCATGACGTCCATTCGCTAAGAGAAATGATCTTATCTTGATTAAAATCACAGTGTCTCGCAAACGTTATAGCACACAGGCGAGGCTCCACGATCTTTTTGGCCATTCGTCGTAGATCACCAAATTCTTTTCTTCTGAGCGTATTATCTCGGTTAGAGTCGAGTTGGCGAAACTTCCATTGAATCACGTGCTTGCTCCCAGAATCAGCCTTGGGGTCTCATAAGGAAACGTTTGTTCATTAGAGAAACGGAAATATTAAAACCAAAATGGCAGTTCTAATCAGAAATCAAATGTAAATCGTCTCTTTAAATATTTAACTCTGTAAAGTTAAGTATATTTGTATCAGATATGATTGTTAAGTAATGTGCCTATTAAACACTTAAACACAGCATAGTTTCTAGCTCTCACTTCTTAGTGTCAGTTCAGTTAATTTTCTGGTTCATCAAGGATAATAAGCTTTTTAAAAACTACTTAACTTACCATTATCTTGGGACCAGAGCAGTCGCTTGTATTCAGATCGAAAGATGTTCACTAGGTTTTTGTGGAAGGTTGTTCTGTCTGTATTACTGCACACTTAGAGAGAGAGAGAGGGTTTATAAAGTTTATTGTATATTAAAATATGCATCTAAAGGACTTATGAACTCTCATTTTAATTCGCATTATGCAGGCACAGGTTGACGATCAAGAAACATAAAATAAAATTTATTATTCTCGCTTTTCACAAGAAATTAAAAAGGTGTTTTGCATTCAAGTGTTATTTATAAACACACACAAACAGAAGATCTTAAATATCACAATTAAATCATAAGAGAAAATTTGAAACACTTTGGTAACTTGAGATAATTTTATAACTTCAAATCAAAGTCAATTTCAAACTATCTTATTTCATATCCAAACAAAAGGTGTATTTTGATACTGATGTTTCAGCTTTCGGTGATGTAAATAATTTTCGAAACACATGTTATGCAATTAATATCTCACGATTGTAAATTAATTTTATGATTTACTAGCAGTTTTTTTTTAAGTCAACAAAAGCCTGTCATTTAAAATAAATCAATTTGATATTTACTTACAGATTTAATTTTAGTTTTATTTGATTTTTTCGATAGTGATTTGAATACTTCATTTCAATTAAGTTATCTTATTTGCATTTTAACCAAAGTTATTACAGTGAAACTTGAATTTATCATAAGTGGCCTGTATGAAACTATTATAGCAATCGTACGGAGATATAGATAAAAATAGCGAAAGCCAGAGTTATAAGAACTATTGTAAATGAATAATAAATGTTTCGTAAAATGATAAATTGTGGTACTTTACACAAAAATGATATATTTTCATAAGAGTTTTTTTATGTATTTAAAATAAAGAACAAACGTTTCTTCCACGTTAAAAGTGAATGACAGTATATAAAATATTTTTTTCATTGAAATAGTTGGAATTAATAAAAATAATATCTTAACTTTTTATCACTTAAGATAATGATATTTATAATATTTTATCTGAAAATAATATAATGGATATAAATCTTCAGGGTAATCTATCTGAAATTAAGTATATAATTTATATGTATTTTTATAACCCTAAATTATACCACTTCATTATTTAACAAGTGTTTTCTCTTCCTCTATAGTTTCACTACATTAGTAGTTATTTTGTTATTTACATAAAATAAATACAGAATGAAGTAAGTTTTAAGAATACAAAATAACTGAACTATTGTATGGGAATTCTTTGAAGTCGCGCTTTTTGGCCTCATAAACCTTGCTAATCATACTCCATAGAAACATTAAGAAACTGTATGACATGCGGTGTTAGAGATGTCAAATAGAACGTTAAATAGTATGTCCTTCTGTAAACGAATCTTCCATTTTTTCACCGTTGACTTTTTCTGTGTGTATGTGTGCTTGTTCTCGTTGAATTTACAAGTTTGAGCTATCGGAACATATTTAAGACCTCCAACACATCTCAGCCACTTCAAAGTTGAAAGTTAAATGTGATAGTAGCACACAGGATCACTGTCGGCAGAGGTCCTCATCAGTTTAAAACTTGCTAAGAGAACCGTTTATTTCACAAGAGTCTGGAAAACAGATTTTAAAAAGGGACTGCCCCTTTTAGCTTAACTTTTCTTGAATTAGATACTTAGTTGTTCTTAAATAAAACATTAATAACAGCTCCTCTTACTACACTTTAAATAGCACATGTCTAAAAATACGATTTTATTTCTGCATGAAAAATTATTTTTATTGTAAAAACTAAACTTTCATGTTTGGTTGTTGTTGAGCGCATAGGTATACATTGGACAATATGTGATATGCTCACCAAAGGAATGGAACCCTGATTTTTAGCGTATAAGTACTCAAGCTAACCACTGCGCTACAAACGGGCAAGCTTTCATGTTTTTGTCTTTCTGTGCATAATTATTTTCATATTTTATATTAATTTCCATAAAGCAGTTAAAAACTTAGAAAATTTTATTTAGAGAAGAAAACATATAGCGAAACATTATAAATGTGTGCTGAACAATTTAAAGTTATACCTAGTATTATCAAGTACAATCTACTTGTAATTGTTATGCTGAACATATGTTTTATTTATTTTAGTGTCATTTTCCTCTGGTGGTATGTGACTTGGTTAAAGATTCTTTGTATTATTTATTACTGTGGTTTTATACATTTTGTTTAAGTAGTAGTTTTTATCTTTTGTCTCATTAGTCTTTTTGTCTGGATTGTTTAATTGATTAGTTGTGGTCTGAGAACGGTTAGGTAGGTAATGTTTTGTTATATTTTTGTTTATAAAGAAACCTTCTATTTAAAAAAGCTGGTAGATATAAACAGATATATTCCGGTTATAAAAAGACGCAATTGTGATATGCGTTCAATTGCGCATGTCCAATCAAGTTATTAACTATACTGTCTAACTACTACTTTTCTGTGTTACAAGTATCCATACACATTCAAAGGAAAACACGCATACCCACGCACCCACCTACACTAAACATGCACGCACTCGTTTCCTAAGCTTAATTGACGTTTGTCTCATCTCTTTGTACAGTCAAGCACACAGAAGCAGTGAGAGTGGGTATGATATTAAAGAATTCATTGCAGAAACCGTTTTTATCACACACGCTAACTCATAATACTAATAAAGCCCTTCCTGGTGGATCAGCGATATATCTGAGGGCTTATAACGCTGAAAATCGGGTTTCGATCCTCATGATGGGTCGAGCAAAGATAGCCTATTGTGTAGCTTTCTGCTTAACGCCATATATCATAGAAGTTAACCCATATTCAATTAATTAATTAAATCAGTCAAACAGCACAAGATTCTTATTCTACAAAAAATAATACAGCATAAGCACAGAGGCTAATTCTTAGTTTAATATCATCTGTGTATTAAGGGAACGAATTATACAGACCTCCAACGACTTGTACAAGTATTAATGAAGAACAATTTCTTCTTGAAAAATTCGTACTAGAAGCATTACCACTGAAGTCAAAGTTCATGAATAGGACACTGAGCAAGAAGCTACACAGGTTTGTGTGATGTCTATAAAGACAAAACCATTAAATAAAGCTAAAGTTCAGAATCCATGAATCTAAGACGGAGACTCAGGCTCATAGGGATTAAGGTTAAGTTGAAGTTTATAAGTACTGGGTACCATAACTGAAACAAAAGACAAGCCCATCGAGGACAACACTCTAAACACAAGAAGGTGTAAGAACATCATGAGCAGGTACATTTGGTGATGTAAAAGTGTCCAGGCAGAGTAATTACTACCCATTACTATTTTACTATTAAGTCTGCTATTAAACTATTTTACAGCGAGAAGTCTATTATTAAGTATTATTAACTATTATTAAACAAGTCTATTGTTAACCCATTTTACAACATCTGTTGTTTAGACATTCTACAATGACATTCATTGTCTATGTTTTAAAACCTGTAATCAATAAATATGTATAACTACGGTGCATGCGAAGTACGAGAGAGAGATTACACGCAGAATGTGATATAAGCTAATGTAATCGTAATTGTATCTACTTAGAGGCTGAACTATGACTATTTAAATTTATTACACGGAAACTAGATGTCCGAACTGTGTGGTGGCCGAATTAAAAAAGACATCTTCTGTTCTTAGTTGTGAATTTCAAAGAGAAGGATCTACAAACCTTTGACATAACAACTGTTACTTTTAAACATAAACAACATGTAATCAACATCCGACGAGTAACTATTGAATGTTCCTGCATCTTGTACTTAATTCACGTTTGTACTTCATCACTGAGATAAGAAGATCTCAAACAGTACTGTATTTGTCTGGCTTAATATTAAATGTAGTTAAATTCTTTAGTAATCTAATCTACTACCTTTCCATCACTCCAAAGTAGAAGCTGGTATAAAATGTATATCAACAGTACACCATCAAGAGACATGCAAACTTACGTCACCATTAGTTGAAACTAGTATAGTAGTTTCGTAACGTATACGATTGCTGCTGTGATGTCAGTGTGGACATAAAACCAATTTAGTATTTTTGTGTTCTTTTCGCTCGAGGGAGAAAAATGTTTATTTAATAAAAGTGAAAGCTGGGCCACATAAACACCTGATAGTATGATGTACGTGACCTGAAACTAAGGTTAATGGCTAAAAGAAACGGGTTCAACATTAAATGAACAAGTTTTTGTGTCAGAACATGTATCTCTTCACAACTTACTGCTGTGGTCATGGATAAAAGTTATCTTAAAGTAGTTGTGTTAAACGGCATGAAGTTTTAATCAGTATGAATAGTGCTCATACTCAAGAACTACGAGGGAAATATTCCACAACTTTGGAAGTATAACAGAAATGGCACAGAGTTGTATACCCACAAATATGATAGTATTTGGCCAGTGTCTGAAAATTTTCTGAGTTTTTGATTTTTATTTGTTTGGTATTATTTTCTTGGGCAACTTTTTACTAATTCTTTTTCTCGAAAATAAAGAACACATTTTACGCGTTTATAAATGAAGGTAAGAAAAGTTTCTTTTGTTGTTACGTTTTAGTGATCATGTGGCAGAGGGTTGCTAAATATGTGCTTTACACAGAATAATGGAGTTTTTAGATACAAATTGATTTAGCTTATGGTCAACCACTGCACAAATATATCTTAGAAAAGAAAACTAACACTGCATATGCTCTTTGGTTATAACAATGTTATTATATGTATTACTGATGACTTAACTTGCTATTAGTTGACTCACTAAGTTAAGGACCAGTAGTAACATAAACAATAGTTTTCTTTTTTTCTTGCATTGACTTGATGGATTGTTTGTTGTTAAGCACAAACCTATACAATGAGTCATCTGTCCTATGCTCAACGTGGGTATCGAAACTCGATTTTTAGTGTTTTAAGCCCTCAGACTTGCCATTGAGCCATCGGAAATTTTTTCATTGAAAAGAGCGAAGACAACTGTTGGGCAGCATGTAGATAGCTATTGGCTGTTTTAAATATTTTTTCTGCATTTATAAAAAAAATAATGTTGTATTACAAATTGTGACTATCATAAGATTGACATTCCTACGTATAAGAATGTTAACATTCTTGATGCTCTGTTTCCTCATAAAATGAAGAGTTAACCACACAGAAAAGTAAGTCTAAATGTTTGGAAACTATATCCTAACCAATTATTTAGAGAGACAATTTATAAGTCATTGCGTAAATACGCCCTTCAGAGGTAATGTTGATGGACGCACAATATTTTGTGTATTCTCCTCTCTATGTGAATTCCTTTTCATGAAGAGGTTCTGCTTGGGTGGTATATTTTTTCTGAGAAACAAACATCCACCATTACTTTTGTTGTGCTTAATGATCCGTAAAGAGAAGAGGATGTTGATTGCCTCCTGGGCTGAGTATAATACAAGACACTGTTTTAGCCTTGATTTCTTTTAGATGGGTGTCTCACTCAGGCCCATTTGGCTGGTCAATAGTGGTCACATACGTCACATAGAGTCATATATTAGTACCGAATGTCATCAACGAGTATGTGGATACAAGTTTATTACTAGTGTTTGAATGTAGCATCTATAGAATCCTGGTATTGGAGGAATATCTCATTTTGACATTTTCACATGTCCAATTGTAGGATTTCACGTCGATTGGGTACATGGGCACTAATTACATCATTTTATTATGTAAAACTGAAAACTCTAAACTTGAGTGGGGCTTCAAAGAAGTTCCAATACGAAGTCTCTGAGGACAATTCCTCTTGTCTAATCCTGAATTCACTATCTAAAACGTTAAGCAAAATGTGTCTTTTTTAATTTCGAAAGGACTGGAAGAGACATATTGATTGAAACATCGAGGATCAAAAACGGTAAACCGTTACTAAGGTCAAAGTCATTGAGGAAATTCTCATTGAGGTTCCTCCCATTTACTTTGTACTCAAGGGAAGTCATTATTAAAGGAGACCTCTCATAACCCCAAGACAAAAGTGTAGTTGCTTTAAAATAACCTCTGTGCAGAATAATGAACTATATCATTCTACTAGGGCAATAACCTTTATTGTTTCTTTATCCTTTCCCCATGCCTGTTATGTACAGTTTGGTAACATATTTCAAATCTGTTAGATGTTTGAATTGTCAGTAGTTTTTACATTCTAAGATATCCTGCTATGGCTCTTTAACCCACACTATCTGTGAAAGATTGGACCATATCAATTTTGAGTTTTAAACTAGAATTGTCTGCTTCAAGTTGAAATATCCCCACTCTTTCTATTAATGATCATGACTAAAATGACACAAGAAATATGGGACAAAGAATACAACCTCTTAACACAATCTTATATCTTGGAACACTGAGGCTGGCATACTGATAGACAATGGAACTATTTCTGTATTCTTATCCACCAATTCTGTTAGAGTGGAAAGAGATATATATATTTTTCCATCTGCATAATCTTTCTTTTTCTGTGCTAAGTTTCTGTCTTTTCCATGTACTATCTAACAAAGAAGACAACATTCATTCATTCCAATCTGTATTCCTATGTGAAGACTTTGTGGCAGTCAGGTGTAGAACATCTCCCTCTAAGATTGAAGACTGTGTGACAGACTTGTTCTTGCTCGTTGGAATCATGCTCAGCGGTCAGTGAGACATTTACCCCTTCCACCCAGGCAGAATCCATGGAGAACAATAAAGCTAACAAGATCTGAAATTTAAAAACAAGTTACCATAAAGACAAAAATGCATAAAGGTTTCCCCAATCTAGACCTCCTTGACCTTCTAGGTGAGAATGACTACACTTGTACAATGGTAATGTCAAGGATCTTACATCAACATAGATGATATCAAGATTTTGATAAATTCTTAACATTCTGTATGTATCTCCTTATAAAGAGTATTTTTGAAACCAGGTAATATTGTCCCCATTAGCAGCTTTCATTAATAAGAGAAGGAAGGTTGTGTGCTGGATATGTTTATAGTATAGCAATACTGTTTAATAACTACTCCCTCCATGACTGTGTCACTTACCACGTCTGTGGAGACTTTCATTACCCATGTCTATATTGGGCATACTATTACACTAAGCAAACTATGTTACCAGGATAATAAAATGATCAAGCAGACAATAGGGATTTCATTATATTCCTGTCATCTCTCTGTTTACCATTCTGGGTGATTTAATTTCGTACTTCCGTACTTCCCGAGTCTGACATTTATTATCATTGACCTACACTTCTGTTCACTTTGTTTTTATTTTATTTTCATTGAAAGGTAGACAAAATTCCACATAATTATTTTTAAATCATTCTCAGCAAGATTTATTGAAGTCATCCAACTCATGTGTCTTGTTGAAAATTGGAGAAAGCATCTGAACTTTCCTTATTACTTTCTCAGATACTGATTCTTCAATTGTTTACCTACCATATGATAGGTCACACTGTTACCATATGATAGGTCACATTGTTCTTGCAGCTGCACTTATCATCTTTACCTCACTGATATATTTCCCTTTTTTCTTACCCATGTGGAATACCTAGCTGCTAAGCTGAATGTCAGACTTAGGAAAAAGAAACCTTATTGAGACCAACCTAATGCCCAGTCCTGGCAAATTAGGAAGCAAAGTTAGAAAAAAATAATCAAACAAGTTCACTTCCTACATTTATTCAACCACCAGTTCTAAGAATCTCTGTGATAACATTTGGAAGGTGAATGGGAGCTATACTTCATGCCTTTTCAATATTATATGCTTGCATTCATGAAGTGGCTGATTCACTAGTTGAATGCAAGCATCCTTTTTTAATGCTTCTCCCACCATTGTAGCTTCTCCAACTACTCAACTGAATTATTAGCCATTAAACCCAAAATTATAAGAGTTACAGTAAAAGTTTCAGTTTTAGTGTTGGAAAACTATAATAGGCCTTCCACAGTGGAAGAATGTATGGCTGCTGTACATTTGTCTGGTAGTCAATCTGTTGGACCAGACGATGTCCAGTATGGGATGTTGTGTCACCTCTTCCCGATCATACTATATCTTCTCTTAATTTTTTGAAAATGAATTTGAAAGAGGGGATATTTCCTTATTGGTCAATTGTTATCCTTCTTCTAAAGCATGATAAAGATATATAACGACATCAAAGTTCCTTTCAATTACCAACCCATTGTTTGGACTTGTTGTCTGTAAAGTACCTTGGAAAGGATGGCTAATGCTCGTCTGCTCATCCTGTCCAGTTCTTCGAATCAAACAATCTCTTTCTAATAGTTAGTGTGGCTTTCAAAGATATAGGCCACACTAGACATTCTTATTAGAGCCAAAACATTTACCATGGAAGTCTTTCTCAAGAAGAAATACTTTGTAATATGTTTTTAACTTAAGAATGATTGTGATCTGACACCACATAAAGGTACGGTATTCTAAGAGACCTCCACTTCTATGGGTTATAAAGCCATATCTGAATGTTTGTGAAACACATGTTATGTAAAAGATCCTTGTGTGAAATCAAACTAACCAACTCATTCACTCAGGAACATGGTACTTTAAAGCTGTGTTTTAAGTGTTACACATTTTAGCATTAAGATCAATGCTATTACCAAACAACTTCCTCGAACTCTTCCGAATTACCTATATTTATATGATTCCAAATTTCCTGTCATTGAATATGATATTCATCGAGAGGCACCTCTAAATGTTCTCAATTTAATGTTTGTGTGTGAACAGCTACAAATGATTTCTTTTTTGTTTCCATATTTCAAAACTACAACCTAGGTGGTGTACAGATATCGTGGTGAAAATTACTCTTTGACAACAAGTTGACTTTTATTCCACACTTTAAGCAGCTTAAAGTCAAGCATGCAAAGCTGCTAAACATTGTGACCTCTCGTCCACTTTTTCTGGAATGGATAGTTGTTCTTTTTCTACCCGAACTGAACAATGGATCCCAGTCTGTCTCAACCTGAAGTTTTACATTATATATGTTGGACTCTGTGCTTCATCATCAGGGGCTTTTCCACACGTTTACAGTTCAAACTTTTACAATCCTCCATATCATTTTGGACATTGGTAACCTTTTTATAATGTGTTGAAGCTCCGATTACTACCACATCATTCCACTTAGCAAATGTGACTTTATGCCTTAATGGGCCACGTGCTTAACAGATAGATTGTTTATTATCCATACCTTTGCCTTCTGTATTCAGACAAAGTTGAATGAGATGGGTCTAACTTTAGATACAGCTTATTAACCTAATGATCAGCCTTTCCCCAATAGCTTGTTACCATCCCTCATTGCAATATTTCAATGAATAATCTAAAGAAGTTAAAATCACAGTCCGGGTAGATCAACCATAGGACACATCCGGTATCGCATATCTGATACTAAGTGGTCTTTAAGAATGATAGCTCATGTGATAAGTTCAATCTATCCTTCTTGTATTGCTAAATTGCCAATCTAATACCTAGTATAAAGAACACTCGTGTTTTTAATTCATATATATTAATCCACTTCTGATTCTTTTTTTCATATACTTAGAATTCTAAACTGGCCAAGAAAATGCCAATTATTTTCGTAGGTACATACACTTGTGCTTTGATATGAAAAGGTACATGATCAATGGCATGAAAGTGATTAGGCTATTTTTATATTCGTACAATTAGATATTTTCAAAGTAATAATCTCACTGACAAGAGTATACACACGCGAAGAAAGTTTCACTAAGCTTAATTTGTGGAAAGTACGACAGTATAATTTATAATTACTTTAAGGAAATTAACAATTATATATTTTACCTTTTCTCTTGCGATCTGCATGAAATAAACGCTCTTGATCACTAC
Source organism: Limulus polyphemus (assembly GCF_000517525.1). Classification (NCBI taxonomy): domain Eukaryota; kingdom Metazoa; phylum Arthropoda; class Merostomata; order Xiphosura; family Limulidae; genus Limulus; species Limulus polyphemus. The sequence goes on along the minus strand of NW_013666180.1, from coordinate 406,853 downwards.
GTTTTCCTAAAAAAAAAGAACTGTTTCAACATAACCTAACATAATGTTTTGGGACAACATGGGACCTTTTGGTCCATCTAGGCTATCCCATCCTCTAAACTAAACAAAAATATAAACGAATCAAAAAAAAGATTAAAGCCAGCCCTTATCATTCATATACATATCAATCTCTCTTTTAAAACTCACTTAAATTTACTGCCTCCACAGCATCCGAAGCCAACCCTTTCCAGAGGTCAACCACTCTGTTAGAAAAATAAAACTGTCTTGCCTGAAGATGACTCCTACCCTGCCAAAATTTATATTTGTGTCCCATAGTCCTACTATTCTCACCATTAAGTATGAAAAAATATTATGCATCAACACTATCAGTTTCCTTTACAATTTTAAACACCTCAATCAGATCCCCTCTAACTCTTCTTTTTTTCAAGAGAAAACAATCTGAGAGATTTCAACCATTCCTCGTATGACAACCCCTCCATCCCAGGCACCATTTAAGGAAAGTCAAGTTGCTTATGTGTTTTTGAAATATTAATATTTCTATAGGATGTTCAATAACACAATCCTCAAGAAAGGCTGTTATTAGCAAAAACTAAATAGTTCTATAATTAAATCGCACATTTTTATACATATAGTACTAAATTTATGAGGAAAGTTAAAAGAAAAGGAATAATATACCTTATACATGACCTCCTAAAAGTACTTTAATGAATATGTTTATACTAATTAAATTTGTGAAGGGGGATACTAACGAATGTATAATGTGTTACTGTACGACATACTAAAGGTATGGTACTGTACACGTGGCACGCGACTCACCTCAAAAATTATTATTAAGTAAATAGCGTTCTTTTTGTACGACCTATTAAAAGGGTAGTTATTAGTTGCATCTAGTATTCAGTTGGCATATCAATTAATAATTTCACTTCACAAAAGATAAAATAATAAGTTTGTGTGGTATATTATTCTAAATCTGTTTGGAACAAGGAAATTTACATATTAACAACTGAAAAGTTCAAGTTTTACCAAGAGTGTTGCACTTGGGTTTTCCATGCTTGACAGAAGACCCAGAGAGAGGTTTTCCGTGTTTATCCACGCACCAGCAGTAGCCGGATAGCTGATGACACTGGATTGCTTTGAAGGAACCGTCTTCCTTACACTGTGGTTTAAACATGACGGCTTGGTCATGTTTGTATTGACTTTCGGTCATATTCCTCTGGGCTAAGCAGCGGGCAGAAACTGCATGTGAAAGAAATATTAATTTAATGTTAATTTAAAAACCAGGAAGAACAAAATAAGACCCCGCAGGAATTCTATAACCATCTTTAGACGCCATCTTTTATCAAGAATCAAGAAAAGATTTGAAATGAAAATAATAAATATACCAATCCTAGCTTTTGACTTAAATCTTAAAAATCTTTCATCCCACCCATTTGGGAGATATGATTTCTAATCTAAATCATTTTTTGGTAAAAATAAAACAAATGAAGGAGGAGCACAAAAACAGTATTGTGCAATGCTTCTCGAAACTCACATGTTTCATATTGCAACATTTTCTGCTATTTATTGATCCAACTCCAATTTTTATTCAAAATCAACCCAATAATTTACATGAATGTGCACAGAAAGCGGATGGAAAATATACGGTCACACACATTTAGTGTCTGGCAGGAGCTAGTGGTGAGGGAGCACGAGCACAACTCGCAATGTACGGGTTCGAATTACGTCACCGAACATGCTCGCCCTTCAGCTGTGGAGGCGTTATAATGTGACGGTCAGTCTCAGTATTTGTTAGTAAAGAGTAGTCCAAGAGTTGGCGAAGGGTGGTGTTGACTAGCTGCCTTCCCTCTAGTATATCATTTCTAAATTAGAGAAGGCTAGCACAGAAATCCTTCGAGTAACTTTGAGGAAATTCCACAAACAAACATATACATTTATAACATGTAAAACGTGGAACTCTAATTCTCGATAATCTAATTACCGTCACATAAGTTTATCGCTAAAGTTGTAAACGTTATCCAACCGAGGGGAGTATTCCTTGATTTACCAGTAGGAATTCTGATTAAAATATTTTATTTACGTGTACTAGATACATGAAGAGCTGATATCTTATACCTGTGTTCAACCGAGTTTAAAACTAAGCTCAATCTGACAAATGAAATACAAAGGTATGATGTTACATCGATTAGATGTTCAGCGCAAAGCTACACAAGAGCTATTTGCACTAGCCGTTCCTAATCTTTAGTTGATAGATTAGAGTGAAAGCAACTGGACAACAGCACCCACCGCCAACTCTTGGGATACTATAATGGAATGGTTGGATTTGACCGTTACTGTTATAACGCATCCACGTTCTCTAAGTGCGGAGCGCTATTCTGTGGTAACGGAAAGAGAACTTACCTCTAGTACGCAGTTCCAAATTAGGGACAGGTAACCCTAACCCTAAGGCACATGAGGTGCCGTTCAGATTGAAAATTCAATTTCGATGACATTTTCTCACTCTTAATAAGCCCCCCAGTGGCACAGCGTTATGTCTGCGAACTTATACCGCTAGAAACCGGGTTTCGATACCCGTGATGGGCAGAACACAGATCTGTGTAGCTTTGTGATTAATAACAAACAACAACGGTCTTATTTTTAGTTCTAGTTTAGCATCTGTAATAACTATATACTATATGACCTTTATAAAGCACTTTGGTAATTAGTTTAAAATCTAGAGATAAGACATATGATGACTTACCAGGACACTCCCCATGATGCTTTAGTTCGATAGGGTAACCCTCACACTTGGCACGTTCTATTTCACAGATTGATTGGTACGTTCGCCCGTCGGTGGCACACACAGGGACTAACTTAGCCCTACTGCAGTTCATATTGCAGTCTTTCTTCTTGTCCGAAGACAATAACAGGAACTGTCAAACCAGAACAAAATAATCATTCTTTGTATTATATTAAAACGAGATACAAAGTTTGTATTGTGCAAGCTGTCAATTAAATAACACCTCACCTTGAGATGTCAAATAAATAACACCTCACCTTGAGATGTCAATTAAATAACACCTCACCTTGAGAGATGTAATTCATTCGTCATTACCACATCAGAATTGACACACTTCGAACGTAAACAGTTCAGAGTTAAATCAAAGATAACAAACAATAACTTCGAACTTCATTAGTGAGAAAACTAGTTAACTATCTAAAATCATTAAATATTGTTTGACTAAAAAAAAAGTTCAAATAACAATCTTGATAAAATAACACATGTAAAACATAAACTTTAAAACACGCGCCTGAAAGTAACATAAAAATGTTATTCATAATCGTTGAAGATTATTTGCAAATGGAATCCGATAACTTTTTGGACATCTTAACAAACTAGAATTGGGTTATTCGCATGTAAAATCCGCGTGGTTCAGAATTACCCTTTTGAAACAAAGACATATAAAAATGGCGTATACGTGCTAGTAGGTTACTTTCACACACAAGAAATGTATACATATTTTAATGAAATTGTTACAATGATATTAAATTATTACACAAACGTACACTGCGGTAAAATGTGTTGGATGTAATCTATGGAGATTAAAATGTATCAGACTTACGTTAAAACGATTACACAAACTTATAACGTGGTAAAAAGTGTGGGATGTAATCTATGGAGATTAAAATGTATCAGACTTACCTTAAAACGGTTACACAAACGTACAACTCGGTAAAATGTATAGGATGTAACCTATGGATATTAAAGTGTATCAGACTTACCTTAAAACGGTTACACAAACGTACAAATGTATAGAATGTAACCTGTGGAGATTAAAATGTATCAGACTTAACTTAAAACGGTTACACAAACGTACAACTCGGTAAAATGTATAGGATGTAACCTGTGGAGATTAAAGTGTATCAGACTTAACTTAAAACGGTTACACAAACGTGCAACTCGGTAAAATGTATTGAATGTAACCTATGGATATTAAAGTGTATCAGACTTATGTTAAAATTATTCAAATGATTAAGAGAAATCTATTTTTCTTCGTCTACTTTGATCTGTATTTACTGTCTGAGATAGTTTTGTGTATAACGGTTTACAATAAAAAGTTCATTGAATTACGTACAATTTTGCCTAAAGAAATCTGTTTATATAAAACATTGGAATTTGCTCATGATTACTAGAATATTTGAGTGAAACGTTTTTGCAACATCACATGAAATCTCGAAAGGAATATTCTCCAAAGAAATAAAACAAAATGTTGTAATATAATATGTAAGTAAACAATGTCACCAAAGAGCAATAACGACTTAACAAAAAATCAAAACCTAAACTAAAATAAATGAAGACGGTGTCAAGACCTCCCACGGTTGGTTACAGTGGAAAATAGCCTCAGAGTCTCTGTTCATCAAGTTATATAAACTATGCTTCAGCTTTTAATTTGAAAAGTGTCAGTTTACTGATGAAGTGTTACGCTCTTGTTCCAACTCAATCAAAGCAGCTGAGGTTTTTTTAAGTGAATAAGATGTCCCAGCTGAGGATTTTCCATGATAAACAAGTCTAATCAGTCAGACTGACTAGATGTTATCGTAATTCTTCTTCGACTATCTACGAAGTCGAACCGAGTTCAAATAGAACTAGTAAGTTCTAAGCTACAAATATCTTGGAAAATACATATCTGTGGGTGTTGATTTACATAAGCATTCTAGGTTATCTCTCAGTACAGGACAAATATCTTGTTTCTTTATTGTTTGACCTACAAACCATGCACATTTCTACTGTCACAGTAGTACGTTTGTCACCAATAGGCGGCGCTTTGTTTCCGGCAAATTTGTGATTTGCTTTATTTGAAGCACATTGCAAATATGTTAGTTTAAATAAAAGAACCTGCAAGCTGTTTAATGTAAGAGGTTTTTCAGATAGCTTTTTAGTGCTTATATGGGTATTTTGGCTTTGGAACTATGAAAGATGGGGTGTCAGATAAATCACTGAAAATGTTTCACAACCGCAGAAACCAGTGACAAAATTTTATTTGGCATCTCCAATTGTAAAAAAAAAAAAAAAGCAGGAAATGCCAATAAGCCTTACAAAACACACTTTGAGCAAAGAGATTCCTTTGGTGTTTTGTAGTTTTAATTAACGTTTCGTAGTTCTTACGAATAGCCTCTGACAGAGCTTTACAGTACAACAGCTACAACAAGTATAAGTTGGACAAATGTCTTTCATAGCAATGTCCAATGAAAGAAAACATTTTCATCATCACACACAATGGATAAAAATGGATAAATTAAGAATAACGTTGAAAAAAACATATATATTCTACGTGATTTTTATGAAAAGTTTTAGGCCTATTGGTTTCTAATGCTTTTCCAGCTTTCGGTGTTTAAACAGTAACTTTTAAAGTATTATATTACATATATAAAGAGCGTTTAAGAGACATTTTTGTCTTTCATCCTTCAACCCAACTAACGAGTTCTGATATTAATGAAAAGCCTCTTGGACTTACAGGAGACAAAAGATAGATTTGAAATGCTATTTTTACATGCTTCTGATTTTAATCCGAAATAGACAAACTTAGGAAAATGTGAAAAAAATCTGCAACTTATGTGATTTTATCACAAACTTTAACCCTATCTATTGTTTTCATCGTATCTAAACGCTTACTAGTTGCGAGATAACATTATAGTAGTTTAACAATTTAATGTATTAAATGATTAAAAAGTTTCAAACGACAGATTAAGTAAATACATACAATTGTCATTTGAGAACCTAAACGTTAGAACTTTTTATGGCTTTTATTAGCGTACTAATAGGCCTGTTTCTAAACATAACATCACTTTCAGTTCTTATAATTTATAGTTATACGCTTATAACCGGTAAACCACTAGACCGATTGTCACCGAGCCCGACATATTTTCTTAGAGCCCGAGTACAATGACATAGAGGATCGGCTCTTCCCCAATGTTACCCACGGAGGGCCTTATGTTTTCTCCGTGCGTTGAATGGGTACGTCAGTTACTTCTAGAATATAGGGCGATTATTAATGTTATTCAGTTTCTAGCCAATGAAAACTGAAGGTTACTGTTACATCACACACAAAGGAAAGAACGTTTTCAAAATAATAATTCCACTTACTTTTCAGAGGATGTAATAAAGTGGATCACTTCGTCTAACTGGTGGATTGGCTACCAGATTAAAGCAAACGGACTCAAGCCTACTAAATTCATCGATAATTTAAGAACATTTTCAATGTTTCCCGTTCTCCAGAGCTTGACACTTACCTGTATACCGACCGATGACTCCAACAGGACATATTAAATTATAATGGAGCATCACAAAACAGATATCACGATGTCTCAAATGACACCGTTCTTCTAATTCCTATACGCCCACCAATAGCAATGAACAGAATTTCTAACGCTATATTAGCAAGATACAGCATCATATCTTATCGAATGAGAGGAAACATGGTTTTGACACTAAATATACTTAAATTGTTTCGTAACTAAACAAGTTCTATAAAATTACTGGTTTCGTGCAGTAAAAAGTTGTGCAAAGTGTAGAACTTAGTAGATGCCAATGTTTTTTGTTTGTTTGCTGTTAACCACAAAGCTACACAATGGGCTATCTGTGCTCTGCCCACTGCGGGTATCGAAACCCGAATTATTTTTTTAGCAGAAATATTGTAAAATGGACCAGTAAACTGTTAATAATTCTTCACGTTACTTTTTTTCTCAAATTGATGGTCGAGTGCGGCCCAATGGTCAGAACGCTGGATCGTAGATATTAAGTATAGTGGCGCTCGTTTACCGATACCCCCCTCCCACACACACACACACACACACAAATCGCGCTCCACACTTTAGGGCCGTTTGTTTTTTTTTTTATAAGAGTGGCAGTCAAATCTTATTATTCAGTCTGACAATAGCAGCCCACAGATTGACACTGAGTGCTGTCGACTAGCTGTCTTTCCTAGTGTTTATCACTTCAGAATTGGCGCGGAAAGCCGTCGTGTAACTAACTAGCTTCATGCGAAATTCACCGACAACCACAATTTAATATTTCTTCATCTGAGCGAAAACAGTGACTAAGTATTGGGTTTCAGAAAAAAGTTTACTCTTTTTTTTTCTTTACTGAAACCATGCCATGAATACTATTTTAAAAAGTCGTTCTATCCAAAATATAACACTCTGATATTCTACTTTAATGCCTTGCATTATCGCCTAGGGTAGTTTAGTAAAAAATATTTTAAAAAGTATTTTGTAGTTATCTAAAATGAAAATAGCGTTATTATTTAATTAACAAATATCCCTGAATAGTGTCATCGGGTTTCGATGGACAGAGAACAGATAACACATTGGGTAGCTTTGCACTTAACGACAATCAAAAGTTCCGAAATCAAACGCTATCAACATAGTTTTTCCTTAATGAATTTGTATTTCTAGCGACCAATTAGAAGTCGCTTAATAAGGATGTCATTCGACTCAAAAAGGTTTGTGTGATTTTTTTTTACTAAGGTGAGTTAGTAAACTTGTAAAAGGCAGCAATAAAGCTACACGTTTCAATTATTCTGGAATAACAATATATATACTTACAACCCAGTAAGAAATGCATTTAAATACGCAAACTATTTACTACTATGTTAATAAAATGGCTATTAAATTAAACAATACATTACCAGCGTGTGTGTTATAACTCCAGCCAACAGTTCTCGTGTTAACTATTATCTACCTTTTTTCTTTGTATTTTTTATGCGTATAACACTTTTGAAAAGTTGCAAAATTCATACTAACCATTGTAAGAGTTCAGAGATGATTATTGTTTTGTATTTGGTTATATTTTCATTAAAAAATAAGGTACGCAGATAAAATGAAATAGGGATTTTATTAAGTTGACCAGTAAAGTAACTAAAATTCAATGGACCTATCAACTACGCCTGTACGTGGTTCGTGTATAAACTCATTCAAAGCGAATTGTGAATACCGTGTTGTTGCCACTTGCCGCAAGTCAAAAGGGGCCGTAATGCCCACGCACGAGAATCGTAATGAAAAACACGTGACCGCGCCTTAACCTACACTCTAGTTTTTCATTGACTAGACTAGCAGTTGTGCGGGCTTAATATCATTTCATACTAGAGTATTAAAAAATACTAGGCTAAAATTTCAACTAATTACACTTGCATTCCAATGATGTAAGAAAAAACGTTAGGAAATAATTAACACTTGAAGTAAACATGTTACACGTTATTATTGAAGCTTGAAGCTATACTTTGTTTTGATATAAAACAGTTATTGAATAATTATAAAATAATTATTGAAGCTTGAGGCTGTAATGTGTTTTAATATAAATTCATTCAATCGAAGATTCGGTACGTACAGTGCGACTTGTTATGCTATATTATATATATTTTTTAATATGGTTGAACTACAGGTTTTTAGCGAATAATGTTGTGTGATAAGTCTAAGATTTAGTTTTGTTATTTGGCTGAGCTGCCGAGGAAACTCAGACTAACTTTGAACTGTGAACTAAATTCAGATTGATTCATGGATTACGAAAGAAATTCAAATTGGTTCCATAAATCATATAATAAATTTGGATTGATCTACGGATTGTGGAAAAAATTTATTTTAAATCATGGGTTGTGAAAGAAACCGAGATAAACCTACGGATGGGGGGAAAAAACTTAAATTCACCCACAATTTGCGAAAAGAAAAGGTCAGATTGATTCATGGATCGTTAAAGAAACATGAACTGGTTCAGGAATTGTGGAAGAATCTTTAAATTGATCCATAGTTTGTACTAGAATCACATACAAAGAAAGGAACTGATTGATTTGATAATTTTGAAGCTCAGATGCACTTGATCACGAAATATAGTCTTGTTAATAATTTGAATCATGCGTTGATGATGTCATCGTTGAACAGTTCTTAAGTTATTATGACCAGGATGTTATTAGTTGTTGTTTTTTTGTTATTTTTTACAAAACCAAGATATTATCTTCATGTAACATAAGCCAAGCTACAAAGCAAACTTCTACCAGTTAAAGTTGGTTACATCATGATATTGAAGCTGTTTAGTGTGTAGAAGGAGAAACAAAAATATAAGCAGTCTATACAGTTTTAACAGATTACTTATATGGGCTATAAAAAGCCAATTTTAGTTTAAGTATTCGTTTACACTAAGACTGGCATAAACAAATATATTCATAATACGGATTTGGGTAAAGTATATAATAAGTCCCCCCGTGGTTCCGCGGTAAAATCTGAAGACCTTTCAAGCTAAAAATTGGGTTTCGATACTCGCGGTGAGCAGAGTATAGATGATCCGTCGTGTAGCTTTGTGCTTATCAAGTAACACACACACAAAGTATATAAATAAGTAAAAATCACTTTCGACTTACTTAGAAGATCATTGAAGTATGGCTTATACAAGAAATATAATGCAGTAAATATTAAAGCGAAAAGAATCTGATGCCATTATCGTTTCTGAAGAAGACTAAGTCGAGTTCATACCTGTAATTATATTCTCGAGTAGCAATGCCTACTGTTTGTATGCACAGACTATAAATCATAACTATGGAAGTGCGCTGCATTCTTTTTTGTTCAGAAGAGAACTCAGACGTTTAAAGGTATCTCTTTTTGTAATTTCGTTAAAATTAAACGCTACAAGACTGAATAATTAAAATTAGGTATAGTATGCGATGGCTTTTTTTATAAATAGAACTCCAATCATAATTCATGAAACGAACTTTCCAATACTTGTATTTCATAGTTTGTTTTGTTATAGATTTCGCGCAAAGCTACACGAGGGCTATCTGCGCTAGCCGTTCCTAATTTAGCAGTGTAAGACTAGAGGGAAGGCAGCTTGTCATCACCACCTACCGCCAACTCTTGGGCTACTCTTTCACCAACGAATAGTGGGATTGAACGTCACATTATAACGTCCCCACGAGCATGTTTGGTGTGACGGGGTTTCGAACCCGCACCCCACCGATTGCGAGTCGAGCGCCTTAACCACCTGGCCATACCGGACCTCATTCATAGTAAATAAATGATTTATTTATTAGACAGAGAAATAGATAGCTAAATATTTAAAGCTGGACACCCTAATTTCCCAATAAACGGTACAACTCAGATTCTTCACAAGATAGTATTTTTGTTTATTTGCTGAATTTTCTTTTTGGAATTTTTGAATATGAAAAACAGCAAGTAGATATACATAAACGTCATGTTAAGTTTTCAACACAACAAAAGATCACAGCAACGTTTCTCTAATCCTCAGTAAAAATAGGCGATGTAGTAAAGTATCAGAAGATAACAAAATGACGCTCGCTCGTCTATATTTGGCACGTGGTGACTAATCTTAAAGTTTAACACCAAAAATTACATTTAACAAACAGACAAGAGGGAATCTACAATAGCCGCGCCACTTGAAATTCTTTTAGGCAGGATTAGAGTAAATTAATCTATAAGACCTTTGTTTTCTTTTTTAGTAGCTATGTTTTTGTGCGCCAGCAATACCAAACGTGGGGCGATCGTATACCCGATTAAACTGTATTACTCATCAGGATCTCTACCAGCCTACTCTCAAATTAAAATTATTAAAAACTGTAATTAGAACTCAAATCGATAAAGAGGTGACGGAGCTATGAGCTAAAAGTTTGTACCTGAAAAAACCAACAACTCAGAGCCGTTCTATGAGCCGCTATGCCGCGGCTAAAAGCCCTTAGCTCTGTGCAAGAAAAATCTAAGATAAAATTACATTTAACATTTTTTTAGTACGTCATTCATATCTACAGGTATATTTATGGAAATTCAATGTATTCATTTTATAAATTTATTGAGGCTCTTTCTACGTCTAAATTTAATGTGAACATTTTAAGATCCTGGAAATGTGATTGTTGTCTTTAAAGGATTAGTAAGCTGTCTTATCTTGGATTAAAAACAGCTGCGTAAATCTGAGTAGAAAAATAATAGATGACATAAATAGTTTCACATTTTTATTGTTATTGTTTATCAAACTACGATATTCTCATCAGCACAAAACCTCTAAATAAGCTCTTGTGCGAGGGTGGAAGTCATGACGTTATTGGCGAACTCTTCACGTGGCAGTAAAAATACTCTCTGTAACTACCACAACAGCCCACTCTTCATGATAAGTTCTATGTTGCCGAAGCTTGAAAAATCCCTACAGTAAAGATAGATCTATGAATAAGTTTCGTTCTGATCGGACCATGATGACGTCACGTTGTCTCAAATTCCTGCTGTCTAGCATGATGCTTATTTCTCTCTTCTAACGTCTCCGAGTTAATGACCAAATAAGTTTTAAAGTTATGTAGGCGTTAGTATTTCTGACGACAGTGGTGTGTTATCTCATTTTACAAATGGCTACTTTTTGTGTAGAAGTTGTCATTTAACAAAGGGTTTCCTAAACCATAAAGTGGTCAGGCTACAGTTCAGAATAAATAATGCCCAACGGACAACAACATATTATCACCCACGGTGTTCCTCGCGAACACTTTGCTACTTATCAAACTCTTCAGTTGGGAACCTTTGACAACGTTATATCTCTCCTGTCAAAATCAGTATAGCAGGAAAATAGCAAAATTTAAAAGCACGTAAGATCCATTAATATTTAATTATACAATATAAATATATAATCCCAGTTTGCCCCTGAAGAAGAACGGTACACCTTTCGAAAGCGCTCGGGTGATAGGTTATTGTATCTTTATGTTAAATTGATTTCTTCAACCTAAGTGTTTTTCTAACATCATGAATATACATACACATACATTATACTTTTAATGTGCGCTTTGTTTCTGATTTCTTAACCAACAATCTGTAAAGCTTACAATTAGCGTTACTGTAAAGTGTTCCGTTTATTACGAAAAAGTGCAATTAAATTTTCTGCTTTTAGCAAACTTTTTTTTCAATTATTGCCACATTAGTATTCTAAATCGCATTGGTTCATAAGGCTTAACAACAAAGTAACCCAAAAAAGTATGGCATGTAGCAATAAAATTCGGATATGAAACCAAATTATTAGATTCTGTGACAGTCAGTATGTCACATCTTTATCTTCAAACGCTTTTGTACAACAACAACAACAGCGCAATTGCATAGCTGATTCAAGCGTTGTGTGTTGAAAAATGTAACAATTATTGATGTTGTTATTGAAACGCGAGTTTCTGGGTAGTGTTTATAGCAGTTGTCACACCTATCGTTTTGTTTTACACACACTGTTTTTCACGCACTTTTTTTCACTCATAAACTTTTAAAGTTCGGAATGTAATACAGTCAGATTTTACGTATGGAGTATAACTAATGTTTCATTTTGTTACTCGACACATTTACTTGAGTATACATATAACTATATTAGATAATCTTGGAATAGACATTTTATAATAAAACGTAAAACTTTGTGTGTAATTTTTGTACCTTTGGATAATATAGATCAAGTTATTTTGCGTAACAGTTATGAATTCATGTTTTTTCTTGTCTGGTTGGACTGTATACCACATCTTGCATACCATACCTACAATGCAATTAGCAAACAATGCTATTACTACTGTGTGACATAACGGAGTATAAAGTATAACACCACTGAGTGGAACCGCCTCTAAACCCCACCCACTGGGAGTAACGTAGTGACGCTACCTTAGGCTTCAAAGTTGTATTTGCATCTAAGTTATATCACAAGTTTCTGGCTTTAACACTCAAATCCGTGCGCAGGGGATGCTGGTTTGACAACAGACAAAACTAAAAACACGTGCAGTCTTACTAGCGCCACGGCGTCTCGCGTCCCGTGCACCAAGGTCCAGTTGAGCCACGATGCTCATCCATCCGCGTTCTAGATGACCAGGAAGGATCTTCACTTAAATGTAAAATCTCCCATATTTACTGTGAATATGAAAGTACACAATGAAAAATTAAATCAGTTGTTAACTTAAAGCTGAGAAATGACTCAAAACACCTACAGACGCACCAGATATAGCTGTAATACACTAGTCTCCACGAAGAGATTTTTTTAAAAGTTAATTTCATAATTCTGGAAATGGAGCTAACGTACGGCGCTAAGTTCCTTATACTTCAAATATATATTATATAACTTAAATATTGTAGTGCATTAACGAACAAGATATCTGTCACAACAACTTAGGGACAAAGTGTTTACCACAGACGTACATTTATACTCCAAATTACGAGTTGACTAAAGTATGTCAATATAAAGCAATAAGCTACTAGTTGATTCAAGTGTGTAAATGTAAGACAATAAGCTACTAGTTGATTCAAATATGTCAATAAGCTACTAGTTGATACAAGTATGTCAAGATAAGTCAATAAGCTACTAGTTGATTCAAGTATGTAAATGTAAGACAAAAACCACTAGCTGATACAAGTAATGTACAGATAAGTCAATAAGCTACTAGTTGATACAAGTAATGTAAAGATAAGTCAATAAGCTACTAGTTGATTCAAGAATGTAAAGATAAGTCAGTAAGCTACTAGTTGATTCAAGTATGTCAATATAAGTCAATAAGCTACTAATTGATTCAAGTATGTAAATATAAGTCAGTAAGCTACTAGTTGATTCAAGTATGTCAATATAAGTCAATAAGCTACTAGTTGATTCAAATATGTAAATGTAAGACAATAAGCTACAAGTTGATTCAAATAAGTCAATAAGCTACTAGTTGATTCAAGTATGTCAATATAAGTCAATAACCACTAGTTGATTCAAGTATGTAAATATAAGTCAATAGTCTACTAGTTGATTCAAGAATGTAAAGATAAGTCAGTAAGCTACTAGTTGATTCAAGTATGTCAATATAAGTCAATAAGCTATTAGTTGATTCAAGTATGTCAAGATAAGTCAATAACCACTAGTTGATTCAAATATGTAAATATAAGTCAATAAGCTACTAGTTGATTCAAGTATGTAAATATAAGTTAATAGTCTACTAGTTGATTCAAGAATGTAAAGATAAGTCAGTAAGCTACTAGTTGATTAAAGTATGTCAATATAAGTCAATAAGCTACTAGTTGATTCAAATATGTTAATAAGCTACTAGTTGATTCAAGTATGTAAATGTAAGACAATAAGCTACTAGTTGATTCAAGTACGTAAAGATAAGTCAATAAGCTACTAGTTGATTCAAGTATGTAAATGTAAGACAATAAGCTACTAGTTGATTCAAATATGTCAATATAAGTCAATAAGCTACTAGTTGATTCAAGTATGTAAATGTAAGACAATAAGCTACTAGTTGATTCAAATATGTCAATAAGCTACTAGTTGATTCAAGTATGTAAATGTAAGACAATAAGCTACTAGTTGATTCAAGTGTGTCAATATAAGTCAAAAGATACTCTTTGTTTCGAGTTTGTTATTAGTTCATTCGAATATGTAAAGATAAATCAAAGAGTAGTAGTTGATTCGAGTATACCAAGATATAGCTAGGTGCATGTAGTTAGTTGATTCGAGTATATCAAGAAGCTATTAGTATTTTTAGATAAATAAAAAAGTTAATAGTTGATTCGAGTAAACAGGTGTGGTTATGTCGTACAGAGAGTACTATAAACAGGTGTGGGTAGATGATCCAGAGAGTACTTTATACAGGTGTGTGTAGATAATACAGACAATACTGTATACAGGTGTGAATGGATGAAAGAAAGAGTAACAAAAAACGTCAGAAAAGATACAAAATGAGTTTCAGACACTTGTACTTACATTCATCTACTTGCAGTGAATGACAAATAACATAAAACATGTTCTGTTGAGGGTAGACTGTTGAGATAAAGAATGAGCAAAGATATCATGACATCATCATAAAGTGATACTCTAGGCAGCTACACAGGAAATAACTACTTAATCTAATAAATCTAATTGCTAAGTAAACCTTCACTTGTTCACTATTACATTTATATTCTCTAATAACCCCATACAACTTGATATCAAACCGGGAAGTATATGGTGTAATAAAACAGACATTACAAAGCGATTTAATTTATATCGGTTTTGAGGTGAGGTTTTTCGCACAAAACAGTTACCGTTTGCTTTGATATTTTTAAAATTGCCGAGCTTTCCTCAGTGCACTGAACAAGGTACTGACTTTCGATTTAGTTGTATTAATTGTTAATGAACTCCTTAATTGCAACATATTAGCAGTCTATAAATATGCTCCAACTCCGTAGTTTTTTTACAAATCGAAGTATAGCACATTTTATTTCACTGGAGAAGACAATAACGTCAAATACGGTATATTTATCGAGACGCCATCTAATTTAAGGTTTCGATAATACAATAACGAATATTTTAAACAGCAGTAGATACCCAAACAGTCTATTCCCAGAATACCATCCTGAACTAGTTACCAAGATACTTCACTGAAAAGCTGTACTGTCTGAAGGGGGAGCCACCTATCACGCTCCACATCGTTTTACATAATATTTAATCTTCTCGCAACGGGATCATTCTTTGAAGGATTCTCATAGGCATTCTTGAAGAAAATTTGCTTGGCTACAGAACACTTACTGTGTATAGAAATATGAAAACAAAACTCAATATGAGATCCATTACTGAGTGAAACTTTTAAGGGTTAACAGCGATCTTTGAAAAACACACACACACACAAGTGTTTCTACACAGTCCGTAATGAATGTTGTGGTTGTACACTGCCCTATTCAATAATGTAGAACTTACTGAAACAGACTATACTGTTCAAGATAATCAGCACATAGCCTATACAAAAGTGTCAGTTTTAAAACAACTATAACAAAGGATATGTAACGATGTACATTTCGCAATGCAGTTAACAGACAGAGTTTATAATAACATATTACATTTTCTAGAAGACTTACTAAAGATATGTAACAGCATAAATTAGACAGGGTATGTAACAAGACAAATTATGTGACAATGTACATATTTCAGGATGTTTAACAGAAAATTTACTAAGATATGTAACAATGTATATTTGTAGTGTATCTAAAGGACGACATATATAAAATATATCATTTCCGTGATATTTAATGAGCAGGATATAGTCTAAAAACTTTTTCCAGGATATTTATTAAAGATCCTGGAAATTTAATAAGTCATCATCTATTATTTCTAGAATATAGGATAAATAAATGTTTTTTTGTATATTTTTCAACATAAACAACTATGCAAAATTGTCAAGGAAGGTTATTTGACAGGACGTGTGACAATGTAAAAGTTTCAGGATGGGAATATAACAGTGTATTTTTCAGGATATGTTAAAATGCAACAATTAGTGTGCCGGATTACGGATCTGCGGGTCAAACATTCGCGTCCCGTTACCACAAAAACAAAAACAAATTGCTCTCCACACTTTAGGGCCCAGGATACGCTATAACAGTGACAGTCAAATTGTGGGGCCCAGGATACGCTATAACAGTGACAGTCAAATTGTGGGGCCCAGGATACGCTATAACAGTGGCAGTCAAATTGTGGGGCCCGGGATACGCTATAACAGTGACGGTCAAATTGTGGGACCCAGGATACTCTATAACAGTGACAGTCAAATTGTGGAGCACATGATACGCTATAACAGTGACAGTCAGATTGTGGGGTCCAGGATACGCTATAACAGTGACAGTCAAATCTCACTATTCAGTTACAAAAGAGTTAGTGGTGGGTGCTGTTGACTAGGCGCCTTCTCTTTAGATTATCAACTTAAAATTAGTGACGGCTCGCGGAAGCAGCTCTTGTGTAGCTTTGTGCAAACATCTGAAAAACGAAACAGTTGTTAAACTGACAGAATACATAATAACGTTCTTTTCCCAGTTTTTCAATCAATACACATGAAATGAAACAATGCAGTATTAATAAAATGATGGAGAGACAAGTTATCTAACAAAGCGCTTTTTTCAGGATATTCATTAGAAAGGATACGCAAAAAAGTGGTTTCTGGGATAGTGATGGATAAATGACGTGAAAATGAGAAACTTTCAGGGTAGTCTAAAGATACATTTGTAACAACGCGCTATTTTTAGAGATATTTAATGAGTAGATTATCTAACAATGAATAATTTCAATGGTATTTCATCTTTCGGAGTATTTTATATACATGATATGTATTAATATCCATTGTTTGGCATAAATTGCGCAATATTGTACATAGTTTAAAGAACAAGATACGATAATGTAAGACCACTTTATTATTATCAATACATTTATTAACTTTAAATATAAGAGGCTTCATGAACAATGAAGTAAAATAAGTAAAAACAGTCAACACCAAAGTTTAAAGAGAAGAACTACTATAAATGCCGGTAATGCTGAGTTAATGCAATGAAACGTTGTTGGATTTTTGTTATCCCTGTTTTTATCCGTACTTAATACTTTTGATTTACATTTATTAAGTAAAAAGTGTATTGTCCAAAGTACTTACTAAATGATTACAATCGGCTTGAATATGATATGTATCACGTATAAGTACATATTTGGATTTACACAAGTGTATGGTTTGGTGTGTAGGAACAGATTAACGTAAAACACATACAGCACTTACATTTAATATATTTTTATAAAATATCATTTACACTAAATATATGTTTTGCGAAGAAGGTGCCGTTAAGGTTGAAAATACCATTAAATGTATCAAATATACAGGATGGACCAAAATTATCTTTTCTATTTTACAGTTTCACAATTAAATAACTAAAGAACTACAATCATGCAGTTTTCGACATCTTGTAACCCAACTCAAACAGTTTTTATTGTCAAGTGTTTTATTGCAGTGAATAGTGTTACCCCACAAAATGGCAACCATGCAAGAAAAGGCTCAATGCGATGGATTGGTAGGGGTGGGCCAGTTCCATGGCCAGATATCCCTCTACTTAACTTCTTTCTTTGGGGGTATGTTAAAGGCATCGTATATCACATATCTATAGCAAACGTCACGGAGCTAAAAACCAGGATAACGGATGTCATCGCCACTGTAACTGTGGACATGTTGCAGCGAAAGCGGACTGAAATCGACTATCGGTTAGACACGCTGAGAGCCACTAATTGTGCACATGTAGAAGTCTACTGAAATGCCATTAAAAACTATTTGAGTTGGGCTACAAGATGTTGAAAAATGCCTAGTTGTATTTATTTAGTTATTTAAATTTCAAAATAGGAAATAATTTTGGACCACCCTGTATTATACACAATTGTAACTGCAGGAATATATGGATTTAGCATTGTGCGCAGAAACTTCACTAAGAAGCAGCTTATTGGTAAAATGGTAAGGATGGTTATCTTATGGTACCAAAACAAACTTACTTGACCCCATGCTTGAGAAATTTGGAAGACCACTAGAAAAAAAGTCCAGTTAACAAAGGCTGTTGCCATGATTTGTAGTTAATATTGTAAGTTCTCTGCGAAGATAAAGAAAAACAAAAAGTTTTAACACAGAGTTTTCTTTCCTTCAGGTTAACGTTTACTCACAAAACTTTTGAATATTTCAGAGTTTCATCTGGCTAAAGCGGATTCCTTGTTGAGCGTGTTGTCGATGTTCCAGGTTGGATTCTCGATAATAATTAAGAGTTTCAACAAGATCAAGCTTGAGACAGCATTCAATGACATACGATCAGTTGTCTCTCTGAGTCCACAATGATACTAAAGAAAATGATAACGTCTTATTATGAAACTGAACTTTTCACAAGCTCGTAGGCGTCAACCAGTGCGGTTATTGCCTTGCCTGCATGCATGCACGCGACAACAGACAGTGGGTGGAAGTAAGCGCAGAAACTGCTAATTGTTATCTAAACACTGTGAGACAAACAGACTTAAAAATAGCGCATGCGCTGGGGTAAAATCACAAAACCAAAGGACAACAGATAGTAGTTTTTGTGTTGTGTGACCTTCCTGCAGTCTAAGTTGTGGCTTATTCTGGTTCACAAAGTTAAAAAAAACAGGCTTGATAGTGGTTTATGATTAGCATAATATACTTTTTTGTTGACCGCCCGGCATGCACGTAGTCCCGTACCGAACCGGCCACTGTTTTATCTTTAGTTGCTGTGATTCGTGTAAAAACTTCGTTAACCAAACAGTAAATCTGGTTTTATAATGGCCTAAAAGAAGAGTTCAGGCAAACTGTTAACTGTTGTAACACGTAATGTACATAAATTCATAAAACATAACCATTCTTCAAAAGTCACTGTGTAATTAGTCTTTATATAACACTGAGAAACTTTAATTTTAATACATAGTCATACAATCTTCTTTACATTCGTTCCTCTGTTACTTCTTTTCTCCAGTAAACAATATGGTTGCTTGACACACTCCGAGAACAAGAACACTGGTTTGTTGATTTTCCAGTTCTTCTGAATGATGAGTAAAATGAATTAAAAAAAGCAAAATGTAGGTAAGAGTAATAATTTACATTGGTGTTAGAATTAAAAATAATAATAATGTATTATTAACCCTTGTCCTAATTCTGATAAATAAATGACTTAAATAAAGTTGTTTTTTGTTTGTTTGCTTTTAAATGCAAAGTTACGCAACGGGCTATATGTACTCTTCCCACCCGCAGGTTTCAAACCTGATTTTTTTAGCGTGGAAAGAACTTAGACTTTCCGCTGAGCTACCGAGGGCAAAATAAATAAAATTTATAAAAATCATACCTCATCACATTATAACAGTTGTCGTTTATGTAATTTTATAACATAAAAACTTCTCAATCACTATTGTGTCTGTTGTATCTCACCTGCTTGATGAGTCCGGGTATTGAACGAAAGGCCTCGTCGGCGAGAAATTAATCCATTGTTTGGCTTTGCGTTAAGAAAACAACGACATTCTATTACCACAGAACAATAAAATTTATGTCTTAATCACATTTTTATTAGAACAGAGAAATTGGACTCAACAAAAAAAATATTCAAAAACTAATATTACGGATAATTTTATTACAGTGTTAATGATTAACCTAAAAATACCAGGGTGTTTGTAATACATATATTACATAAAATTGTAGTGAAATACCAAAAATAGAATATCAGCAAATTGATATGTTAATAAAATAAGTCGATTTTAATAGTAATTATGAATATACAAGATGCATATAAAAAGTTTGTTGCAATACTACAAAATATAATTAAATCATCTAAAAAACCATGAATGACAAATGCATTGCTGAAATCTATTCCACATAGAGATGAAATATGTGAAAAATAAGAAAAAATAAAACACCAATTTATAGTGAATTAGTTGAATTTTAAAACTATAGAAATTATCTAAATAATCTTTTAGAACAAACAAAAATAAACTAATATAAGCAAAAAAAACTTGACAGTAAATTAATATTAAAAACAATCAAATATAGTTAATGGGAGTACTGGAAGAAAATAAGTTCAATAAAACTTGATTGGATTTCAATAGATAATAAGAATATTAAATTTAATGACAGCTCCAATTATATGCAAGTTATTTTAATGAATTTTTCGTAAGTAGTGCAAAGGAAATTAAGATTCAAAATTGTTGTACATGCTTAAATATAGATCAGTTACGAGAAAAAAATTATAAAACTGTATATTCAATCTATCTAATACCAATTGATGAATATGAAATTATGAAAATTATAAATTCTTTAAGAAATAGAAAACTGTAGGAAATAATAAAAAGTATAGATAGAAATTTAAAAAAACAGTATTGATAAATCAGATTAATAATAAGATATTTAGTTACATGGCAATGGCAAAAGAAGTTCTAAAGACATTTTTAAAATATGGTATCATTACACCAAAATTTAAAGGAATTAGTAAAAATTATCTAAATAACTACATATCAATTGTTTTATGATCAATTATATCAAAACATCTTGAAAAAGTAGTTAAGAAAGATTGATAAATCTTTAAGACTAAACATATTTTTCTCAAGTGCACAATTCGGATATAAGAAAAATAGGAATGTAGAAGTTATAATACATAAGATAATCAATAAATTAAATTATTTTGTTAATAATGATAAATTAACATAAATTTGTTTGTTAGATACTTCAAAAGCTTTTAATGTAATTTGGCAAAAACCTTTATTAAAATAACGATATAAAAGTAAAATAAGAGGTATTGTTTTAAAGTCGTTTAACTTATACATATTAAAGAGAAAAGAAATAATTAGAATTAATACAATCATGGGCAATGAAATGGAAATTAATTTTGGAGTACCCCAC
>NW_013666180.1:383318-384620 GCF_000517525.1 Limulus polyphemus | reverse complement strand
ATGTCAATAAGCTCCTAGTTGATTCAAGTATGTCAATATAAGTCAATAAGCTACTAGTTGATTCAAGTATGTAAATATAAGTCAATAAGCTACTAGTTGATTCAAGTAGGTAAATATTGGTGTGAACTTATAGCAATGATTTGTTTATCAGCCTTTAATGTATAAATCTACTATTGTGTCTCTTATTGTAGTTACACAATCTGCCGATCAGTTTGCAGTATACAAATAAAACTTTTCGGTTGGCTAGTCCGATTGAATAAAGTACAGATATAAAGTATAAGTATAAGAAATATGAAATAGGTTACTATTGTATTATTCTTGTGCTTATAAGAAGTTTCCGTGATTTTTAATCAAAATTAGAGATACTTGAAAAATTCTTCCAAACACACTATGAACACACGATAAGTAAACAATCAATGATAAGTCAATAAGCTACTAGTTGATTCAAGTATGTCAATATAAATCAATAACCACTAGTTGATTCAAGTATGTCAATATAAGTCAATAAGCTACGAGTTGATTCAAGAATGTAAAGATAAGTCAATAAGCTACTAGTTGATTCAAGTATGTAGATATAAGTCAATAAGCTACTAGTTGATTCAAGTATGTCAATATAAGTCAATAACCACTAGTTGATTCAAGTATGTCAATATAAGTCAATAAGCTACGAGTTGATTCAAGTATGTCAATATAAGTCAATAACCACTAGTTGATTCAAGTATGTCAATATAAGTCAATAAGCTACGAGTTGATTCAAGAATGTAAAGATAAGTCAGTAAGCTACTAGTTGATTCAAGTATGTCAATATAAGTCAATAAGCTACTAGTTGATTCAAATATGTAAATGTAAGACAATAAGCTACAATTTGATTCAAATATGTCAATAAGCTCCTAGTTGATTCAATAATGTAAAGATAAGTCATAAAGCTACTAGTTGATTCAAGAATGTCAATATAAGTCAATAACCACTAGTTGATTCAAATATGTAAATATAAGTCAATAAGCTACTAGTTGATTCAAGTATGTTAATATAAGTCAGTAAACTACTAGTTGATTCAAGAATGTAAAGATAAGTCAGTAAGCTACTAGGTGATTCAAGTATGTCAATATAAGTCAATAAGCTACTAGTTGATTCAAGTATGTAAATGTAAGACAATAAGCTACTAGTTGATTCAAATATGTCAATAAGCTCCTAGTTGATTCAAAAATGTAAAAATAAGTCAATAAGCTACTAGTTGATTCAAGTATGTAAATGAGCTCCTAGTTGATTCAAAAATGTAAAAATAAGTCAATAAGCTACTAG
>NW_013666180.1:379971-382429 GCF_000517525.1 Limulus polyphemus | reverse complement strand
TACTAAAGCAAAAAAAAAAAAAAATAATTCACAAACATTTTATTTGTATCAAGCTCCAAAACTTTATAATAATATTCCAAATACAACGAGATCACTATCTAATGGTCAATATATATATATATATATATTAAATTAGCATTGAAAAAACGAATAACTTATACTGATGAATCTGAATATCTATTTATAGTATATACATGATATTAAAATGAAATGGTTATGAATATCTAAAATTTAAATTATTATATAACATGTATTGTTAAGGTGTACTTAATCTTGTATGTTCAATATTTATATATATTAATAATGTATTTATTATAAATAATAGTTTATATAGCTAATTTAATAAGTAAACATTATCCACACTTGAATAACTCTTGTAGATCACAATTCTTAATGTGTATTGTAAAAATCTTTGTAACTTTTCAAAAACGTTTCCAATCAATAAAAAAATTACAACTCTAGTGTGGGTGGCTGACATTATTTTACATTCTACTTTACTTTCACACTTCAATTCTCAGAATTATTAATGTAATCTTCTACCGTTGACGCTGTGATTGATTAACCCTCTTCTAGAACATGGCCCCTCAGTGACAGAGCAGTAAGTCTGAAGACTTATAGCGCTAAAAACCGGGCTTCGATATCCGTGATGGGTAGAGTTCAGATAGCCCATTGTGTAGTTTTGTGCTTAACAACAAATAGTCAAAAACCGAGAAAAATAACGAGTAAAGTTAATTAAAAATAAAAGTAAAAGTAGATAATAATAAATAAATAATTGGTGCTAAGATAAACAAATAGTATGCGTTATTAATCTTTACCTGTAACTTCCTCAAATAAAATACAAATAGTGTCTTAACCATTGTCATATCCCAGCCAACCTGAAGAACTCCGGTATTGGGCAAAAGATCTTATTAGCAGTAGATATAGCAGATAGTGTGGTTGACATAATGTTATACATTCTTCTTTAGTTTCACTCTTAAGTTATTAAATTTCTGTGTATTCATTTATACACTACATTTGATTATGGTGATCCATACAAAGAATGGACAGACCAAATATCATTATATATCCATTGTCTGTGCAACACAAACAAACCTTAGCATAATATAACTTATTCGAATAAGTATACAGTATTCATTCAGTAATCTGTGTCATTTGCATAGTCCAAACTAGAATTGTAGCCTTCGCTAGCTGTATCAAATACATTCTACATGTTTGTTATCGGAACAGTCACGTTTGTGTCTCGGTGACAGCAGAACCTTGGATACCACAAAACAACTCGCTCGCCCTTTCAGCCGTGGGGGCGTTATAATGTGACGGCCAATTCCACTATTCGTTGGTAAAAAAGTAGCCCAAGAGTTGGCGGTGGGTGGTGATGACTAGCTGCCTTCCCTCTAGTCTTTCACTGCGAAATTAGGGACGACTAGCGCTGATAGCCCTCGTATAACTTTGCTTGAAATTCATAACAAACAAAAAAACAAATCCTAATTTTAAATTGCTGACCAGAAAGAAGGAAACCGGTCGACACACGCTTACCGCCAACGTAACGCTCATATTCAAATTCTTTCTCTCTCTCCTGGCGAAGTGCTCCTAAATTATCTTGAATGTTTACATTGAATAACTACATTGTGGTGTTAACCCTGAAGCTTATTTTGTTTCACGTTTCATTTGACTATAAAACGTTATTGCTTGCCAAAGAAATACTGCATAAGCCGTATAAAACGGCCCCTAATAGTTACTTCCCTCCCCTTCACTTCGCTCCATAAGCGGATGCACGTATCAGTCTTGTTTCTTCGTACACTGAACAGATGCCTCATCTATTAAATAATACTTTTGATATGTAATAGGATCAAAAGCGTTAAAAATTTGGAAAATAATACGCCAGACTCACATACTGATACGTTAATATCATTCATTATGTTAACAGAAAATACATACATAAAAATCTTTGACATCTAATACATACGTTTCGTAATATTCATACAACATAGCATAAGTTTTCGTTGTGAAAATTCTCAAACCACAAAGTAAATTATATAGTTCTGCCCATACATCAATATTAACATCCTTAGATCAAGTGTACATCGAGATGTATTTCATCGTATTATTCACGTACCAGGACAAGATTTTCCATTGTATTCTTGTACCTACATATGTGTTATTGAATTATTACTAGTATACTATGTTCATGGTGTTCATATAACAATATATGTCATTCATTCATTCTAGATACCAGAATGTACTTCAATATTAGCATCTCGTGATGTGAGAAAATACGATGTTAATATGCTTATTCTGTTTATAGTTCTGCCTGTTTATATATTTGATTAATGTTGGTGTACTTTGGTGACAGATTTTCTTGTAGG
The DNA here is from genome assembly GCF_000517525.1 of Limulus polyphemus. Taxonomy (NCBI): domain Eukaryota; kingdom Metazoa; phylum Arthropoda; class Merostomata; order Xiphosura; family Limulidae; genus Limulus; species Limulus polyphemus. The sequence goes on along the minus strand of NW_013666180.1, from coordinate 380,066 downwards.
CAGATTTTGTTAAACAAGACCGATGTCTGTAGGTTTTCTTTCTTCTTAGAATTCTTCTCAAGAAGTCGATAAGCCTTATCGACTTCTTGAGAAGA
>NW_013666180.1:371300-379494 GCF_000517525.1 Limulus polyphemus | reverse complement strand
AACAAAATCTGCATATTTGATTAACTAAACGTATTTCACGTGTCCAGGTTGAGCAGGAAACAAAGACTGCATATATTCCATCCAAAATATTTCTCACTTTCTAAAGGTTCATCACATGGGTCCACGAGAAAATTGTGTGTGTTTCTGATAAGTACGTAACTATAAGCTTAAATACGATTTACCTGTCGAAACATTGACGAAGTTTGCGACAGTCTGCATCCTTCTTGCCAAAGTCTGAATTAAATGAAATGTTGACTGAAAAAACTGGAAGACACTCTTTTTCTATTTCGCTAGTGACTTTTATAATAACTTTGTTTGGTCAACAGGTTTTACTTTTCCGCTTACAAAACTCATCAAGTTCATAAATCTTAGCTTTAATGACCATGGTATTACGTTCCGCTCTAGTTCTAATCTCATTAGAAGATTCTACTCTGATGTAATAAGAACTAACTTCGTTTTTTTTTATATAAAAAATATGAGATTAATGTCCTGCTGTGAAAAAACTAGGTAATTTATTCTGTAAAATAGACGTCATGTCTGGCTTTGAACAAAACTCTATTCTTTAATGCGTAGAAAAAATATTAGGTTAATGTCCCAGTTCAGAAAAATATATTATTTATTTATAAAACACAAATAACAAATAATTAAATTACGTTATGGAACAACTATATGTTTAGTGTCATATAACATATGCAATTAACGTAAAAAATAAAAATATAATTGTATTTTAAAATATGAACTATATAAAAATATGTGTTTAATGAGACACGATAATAGAGGCTAAACCCAAAGCAAGTCAACAAAGTGTTACTACTTCAAGAGAGAAAGTAATTCTGTAATACTTAACCAATACGAATTACAGAATTAATGTAATACGTAAACAATACGAATAACTTAATTAAAGTGAATGGTATTCCATTATGACAGTTCTCTTGATAATTGTCCTCCGGTGGGACAACAGTAAGTTTACCAACTTAAAACGCTTTAATCCGGGGTTCGATTCCCGCGGTGGACATTGCAGGTAACTCAATGTGGCTTTGCTAAAAAACAAAAATAACAACTCTAGATAATCTTGATAACTAAAAACAGTAGTCCCTAATTATAGCACGGACTACCCGTGAATAAATTAATATTGTAAACACAATATCTGAAAATAATAGTGCTATAATTTAAGTACATAAATAGAATGATCATATAATCGCAGTAACTGAGGGCATTAATTATTCGAAATTACAAATTCAAGGTAACCGAGGACAATTGAAATGAAATATAAGTTGAGTTTAATATTAGCGTAATAATGTTCGTTGAAGAAAATGGTGCTGTAATATAAATAACCGAGTTTACTATTGGCGTAATTATGAAAGCAGAGAACAATGATACCGTAATATAAGTAGTTGAGTTTACTATTGATGTGAATATGTAAGCAAATGATACTAATACTTAAATATAAGTAGATGAATATGATTTTGGAACAATCTTAATTGAATACAATAATAGTGTAACGTAATTGAAAATGTTAATACTATATTTACATAATATTACAGAAATCAGCTAAGTAGCTGAATAAAGTAATATTGTTGACTTACCACCCCAGATATTTTCATGTAAAAATATTATCAATTCTTAGCGCGCCAGTACTTTTGGTATGAATAGAATAAGACAATGGAATTAGCATTTGAAACACAACTGCAGATGTTCCTTTAGGTCATGATTTGCCCCAAATTGTGGACTGCTATACCCGTAAATTACCACTCGTAAACTGATGCAAATTCAAGTTGAATTTTATCAATAATTATATTGGAAGACGTGTGAATTTTCGACATGCATCTGAAACTATTTCTTGCATTTTGATTGTGATAAAAGATTAAAAACCTGTGTTATATGATTAAGTTTGCATTTAATCAAAAGTACACGTTTGAATATCATTGGACGAGAATGTGTGATTTGTAACAAGAGCGACATATTTTAAAGGAACTTAACTTTGTTCATGATATTCATATATGCAAAAACAATCTCAACCATGAAAACACTTTTACCGCACATAAAACGTAGTAATGGTTGGATGATTTTTTACTTTATGTAAGTATTGTGATAGGTAAATAATTATATTCATGTGTTAAATAAACTTAATCATGCTTGGGTTAATTTTTACACTACGTAAATATTGTTATAAGAAAATAATCATATTCAGGTTTTAAATAAAAATATTTATAATAACAACCGTAAATATTTTAAAATATAGTTTCACAAGTAAATTTAACCGCAACTTCTTTTTTTCTCATAGTCCTTGCGGACCGTTGAGCCGATGGCAGATCTTGCTCCATCGTTTCTAAAGCTGTTTCTTACGTCAACGATGCAACCCACTTTAGAGCCTTCCCTCTTTGAAAGGACGAGCATGTTTGGTGTGACGGGGGTTCGAACCCGCGACCCTCAGATTGCGAGTCGAGCGCCTTAACCACCTGGCCATGCCGGGCCATGCCACGTAAACTACATGGTGGTAAAGTTTGTTCCATTACCAACAAAATCACAAACTTCAGGAATTAAAACAGGGAAAGGTTAAACTCGTAAACTATAAAACGTTTTTAAATATAATTATTTGTTGCTAAAATGTTTCATAATCCAGTAAAGAGTTAACAATTAAGATTTAATTTGAGAATTAAAGATGGGAATATTTTCACAATAAAAAAAAAAAAACTGGATGCAACGATATTCCCTTTTACTCTATTTTTGTACCTTTTCCAAAACTGCATTTTTGTTCGAAATTTTATGCATTGTTACAACCTTCCGAAATGTCATTTGCTCTCGCTTTAAACTCGGCAAAAGAAGCCTAAAATATTTTATATTGTCCACTTATACGTGAGCACAGCTATTAAACTGACCTAAACTTCTGAATTTTACGTGTACAAAGGAATTTTTTATATATCATTTTATTATTATAAAAGTTCTATAATACTACGATAGTATTATATAAATTTTAAGCGTAGCTGTATGCGAAAATGCTTGAAAGATTCCTACATACATGTAGTGTCAAAATATTATGGGACGAGGGGAAGATTCGAACACACCCCCTTTCGGACTGGTACATTAAAAATCACTACCTTACACCACTCATCCACACTACCAAGTTAAAGAAAAAAAATAGACTAATTTTTGATTTTAAGTTAGCAAATATTTAGCTAGTTTTATTTTCTATAACGTATTGGTTATTGCAATTTTAAAATATTTTTCTTACACTCCAATTAATGTTACAATGCTAGAATACAACGTGACGAAAACAACGAAAATACTAAAATTATAAATAATAACAGGAAATTAATATAAACTATTATTAATATCATGTTTACCAAGGAGTCAATATTATTGGATTTCTTGCAAAATAATAATACGCTTCATGATAACTAATAATCTACGCCCGCTTCATTATTTGACTTTTTTTTGTTCTAACTGTTTTCAATGATGTGATATAAGTTTATATTAGTAAACTGCAATTATCATTAGACCATTTCTGGGCGTATGATAATATTTAATAAATTTTACAACCGAAACGAACCTAAACTGTTACAAGACATTTGAACTTTTCGTAAGTTTTCTTACTAATGTCTTTCTACTATATAACCATGATTTTTAATAGTAATGTAATATTACCAACTTGGGGCATGATGGTAGATAAAGCAAAATACGCGGCCTAGCTAACTGATGAATGAATATTTGCTGTAAAATTCTTATCAATGCTACCTGTTTAGCCGCCAATTTTGATTTCAGTCCTTTAAGTAGCACACTCAATCCTTTTACTGCCGCACCTTTTTTCACACGTAAGGTGTTTTTGATTAGATATTATGACTTTTTATCAATACACACCAACAAACCACAGCAAGTAAGAAACTGACACTCGATAGTAACCAACATTAGCCGTTGGGTTGCAACCCTATTATTCGGTATATACCTTTACTTTACAGAACCAACTACATTCTTTAAAATATATGATGGTAGTTTTTCTTCTCTAAAACAGTGTTGATAGCTTCCTTTATAGAAACGCCATGGAATTTAGGTCAACAGTTTCTTGTCATCACCCCCATCCAATCGGTACAGCCGTATCAATCATCATTATTTATACTAATTGCTTAAGCTAATAACATGTGATTATAAGGATAATTTCATATAAATTAATAAACATGTGTTGAAAAGTTGGCAATGAATAATCAATAATAGCGTCCATCTGTATTATTTTTTGAAAACTTGAGCTAGAAACTGCTAATCTAGTTTGCTTGGCCTAACGAATACTTATGTATTCGCACATCATTTCACCTAATAGTTTTGCTGCTCTAAATCAGTCGTTTTTAATCCCAATGACAAAAAACTAAAAACGGTTCACTTTTACTCTTAGGTGAAGCTGTAGTAAAAATGTTAGACCGATAGCTCATGTGACTTTTTGCGTAGGCGTGCGCAAAAGTTTTCGTTAAATTTGAGCGGTTTTTGTTTAATAATTTGGCTTATATTTAAACAAAATGAGAATCCTGATTGTAAATTGTAAAGATCTATCAGTGTAGGAAATTCGAAAAATCCATAAAAGTGAAGTATGTTTGGTGCGAAGAAAAAAAAAAGAAATTCAATCAAAATTGGAAATGTTATATCTCAGATATTTCTTAGTGGATTGCCTTGAAATTTGGTGTGTGAAGAAGGAGTCCAGAATAGTACTTTCACTGAAAATATGGGAAAGTTTGGGTTACCGCAGTCTGAGATACAGAAGGTGGAAAATCGCTAAACTATCACTCCTGTTATTAACACACAGTGTGTCCTGCAGCAGGTTGGCTTCTCAGTGGCACAGCGGAATGTTTGCGGAATTATAACGCTAGAAACCGGGTTTTGATACTCGTGGTGGGCAGAGCACACATAGCTCATTTTGTAGCTTTGGGCTTAGTTACAAACAAACAAACTGCAGCAGGTTGTTTTGGCCGCACGACAAACTACCGTGAGTCTTAATATTGACGTAATTTGAGTAACCGAGAATCATAATAATGTAATCTAAGTAGAGTATAATAATGGCGTAATCACAGTATAACTGAAGACAATAGTACCGTAATCTGAGTAGCTGTGTTTCATTCTGTCGAAATCACAATAGCTGAATATCCTAGTGGCGTGTAATCACGGCAACTAACAACAGTAATTTTGTAACATGAGTAGTTCAATAAAATAATGCCATAAACATGTTAGCTGAAAACAATAGTTCTGTAACCTCGGAAACTAAAGATGATAATACTGCAGTCTAGGTAGCTGAAGGAAATACTGCTCTATTCACATACCTGAATTGAATATTAGCGTAGTCATAATGGCTGAGGAAGATGTTGCTGTAATTGAAGTAAATAATATCAATAAATAAATAAACAGCAAATTCACGGTGTTCTGTAATGCCAATGTGTGTACTGCAATACAACAAAGTCACAGGTTGTTGCTACAATGTTTCAGGATTTTGTACGTGAAAGACTCAAACTGTATTGTAAAACATCTAATAGAAAGAAAAGGTGAGTTGATATGAGAATACAAATTTATACTTGAAACACGATAACTTAGATTAATAGTCTAATAAGAATCTTAAAGTGAATGAAAATATTTTTTCTTATATTACATTTGTGCTTTCTTCAAAGATGTCACCGAAAGTTGTTCATAATGTTTGTTCTTGTCACTCAAAACACGACTACAACTACTACAAGTATGTGTTTTGTTGTTATACAATGTAATAGGCTATAGCTACCCGAATTAGCTTCTTTTGTCACTCTGTGAGACATCTCTAATTTTATTCTATACTTGACTACCTGGTAGAATACTAGGTTACAACACGAGGTATCTTTTTCTCTCACATAGTGCTGGATTACACGTGCTTAATATCTCTTCTGAGCTGTTGTTAAACAAAAGTCTTCTTTTACTATATTTTCGTTGCTTCTTCAATGACTTCAACGCAACAACGAAACCCTGAAATTACACTAGTGTAGTTTGCATATGTCTGAACTTATAGTATGATTGAATTGTTCGCTTGAAAAAAAACAACAACCTTGAACACAATATCTTAAACCGATAACTTCATATTTTCAATTTGTTCACATATGGTTCACATAGGATTCGCGCCCACGCCCTTTCAGACTAGTGCCTAAAAACCATCGCCTTAGACCACTCGGCCACGCTACCCTGAAAAAAAAGCATTCTAAAACCACTTATATCGTTGAATTAACTGAGTTTTTAGTTAGCTTCATAATTACAAAGATTTATTATTTATCCACTAACGATATTATGAATACGGTGTGACGATCACAACTGAGGGAAAAGACTAAGTGATAAATAAAACAGAAAATGAAAATACCATAAACTGTGGTTAATATCAGATTACTTACTCATAGGTTAGCTTACTTACTAACGTGGCAGGGATTCAGTTTGAAGAGGGAGGAGACATTTTCTCATGTTTGGGGTTCGAGTGCTGCTGCTACAGGGAGACACCAGGAACGGGTAGGCGTTCTTATGTGTGTGGAATTTACTATATTCTCTTCAGGGAGACACTAGGAACGGGTAGGCGTTCTTATGTGTGTGGAATTTGCTATATTCTCTTCAGGGAGACACCAGGAACGGGTAGGCGTTCTTATGTGTGTGGAATTTGCTATATTCTCTTCAGGGAGACACCAGGAACGGGTAGGCGTTCTTATGTGTGTGGAATTTGCTATATTCTCTTCAGGGAGACACTAGGAACGGGTAGGCGTTCTTATGTGTGTGGAATTTGCGATATTCTCTTGATGTTTTATTAACTAATAATTGATTGTTAAATGATTTATTAACTAATTGATATATTAATTAACGACCCTCTCAGGAAGGGCGGGAATCTGTAAGTTCTATGACCCAAGTTTAGGTGTGTGTGGGGGGGGGGGGAATGGAGTACCCGGAGAAAACCTACTTTCACAGGTCGAACGACTAGTCTTTCTGCTCTGTGCCCATTCATAGGTTAATATAATATGTGTATACTATAAACTTTTATAACAATCTATGATTGGATGGTTCCTTCAAAAATAAAAACACTGCTCAAACGTCTTACAATGACAATTTTTTCTAATATTTAATTTCGTCGCGGTGGGATTCGAACCCACGCCCTTTCAGACTGGTGCCTAAAACCAGCGCCTTAGACCGCTCGGCCACACTACCACGTTAAGTTTCTTATCTGAAATAATTATATCGAAAAATTATAAATATAGTTTACTTTCACTAACGACATTGTGATAAGATGTGACAAATGCAACTGAGGAAAAGACTAAGTGATAAATAAAACAGAAAATGAAAATACTTTAAATTTCCGTTAATATCAGGATTCTCAAGAAGTAGCTGTTACGGAACTTCTCGTAGAGTAATCATACACTTCATAATAACCAATCTATCACGCCCACTTCTTTATTTCACAACTTTTCTCATCCTCTCTCTTTGCAGTCTCGTGACACAAGTTTATATGAGTGAACTGCAATTATATTAGTTGATATGTAAATGGATGGTAATATTTCGCACAAGTTACAACCGAAGTCTATGTAAGCCGACATAAAAATGAGGCACAAGACATATGGAATTGGCGTGAGTTTTCTTAATAACGTAGTGTACTATATACGTCTAATCTATAATAGTAACGAAACGTTCGACGTTTTTACTTACGCAAATAATTATCTTTATAGCCCAAATATTGGAATATATAGCCTTGAAGCTTACCCAACCATTTTGAGCGTTATGTATATAAATGTGTATGTGTATGTGGGGGTATAATTGATATTAAAAATAATTAGTGTGTGACTAAAGTACCCAAATGGTTGGGGTACGCGTTATTTAAGCAATTCGTTACTGTAATAAGATTACTTTTGTAAATAACGAGGTATTATAACACGTTATATTTTTAATTGGAGTAATAATATTACAGTTCTATCCACGCTAAAAGAAACTAGTTCGTCTAGTCACGTGTCCAAATCTGAAGAAAAAATCACTAATAGCCAAAGCTACAGTTGTAGCTTCCTGACTTGGTATTCCATATGCCTCTGGCCATTTGGTGAAATAATCCATCACCACACAAATGTACTTGTTTCCAGCACGAGTTTGAAGCAAAGGACCAGCAATGTCGACAGCTACTATTTCCATTGGTGCGCCACCTTGATATAACTTCATTGGAGCACGTCCTTTATGC
>NW_013666180.1:368347-370571 GCF_000517525.1 Limulus polyphemus | reverse complement strand
AAACTATCATGGGATTGACGCAGCACAACTTCCCGTAACTTTCTCGGTATGACTGTTTGCCAGGTCGTCACTTTCTCATCTGCAGTTTACCATCTCCGGAGAAGAATACCATATTCAAGCTTCAACTGGTCCAATTGTGTCCAATAGTTCTTTGTCACAGGGCTTAAGCTAGACACTTTCTCCCAAGCAGGGCGCAAAACACTTGCTTGTAGAAATTCAATTATTGGCTTCAAATCTTGGTATTTCACCTGTTCTGCTTTAATATCTATATTTGGTTCCACTTCACCATCATCAACTCCTCCAGTCACTTTGACTTCAGCTTGATGTCACCTGGTTAGTCCAACCTCTCTTTTAACTCTTATCAGAATTTGACCTTTGTTGTTCCCAAACGTCATTTTATCAAATTTAACTACACACGTCCTCGGTAGTAAGTAGTCCAACCCTAATATGCACTGCTGTTCAATGTCAGCCAAGTATACTTTGTGTCTGTCCTTTATAACCATGAGCTCAATAATTACCCAAACTGGTCCCCACAACCTTGTATAATGTCCTGTCACATTACAGAGCTTCTGTATGGCTTCTGGTACTCCTTTTTGATGTAGCACCTTGATACTCACAAGGGTTTGCTGAGATGCAGAATCTATGACAAAGTTGCACTTTTGGCCATCCAGCTTTCCTGTCACGTAGACACTATGTGTACTTGCAATTTTACACTTAGCTGTTGGGATTTTCACGATTGGGGTTGGTGGGCGTCCCTCAACACCAGCCACCACTGGTTCCCCCGAGGCTGACTTATTGGTAGTATTCTTCTTACACTGGTTCCTCATAAATCGTTGCTCTTCACAGTTTCAACAACCTTTCTATGTAGCAGCCTTTCCTTCCGTGGCATCTTCTCTGTGTTGAAGTTTCCAGCATTGAGCTTTCTTGTGCCCAGGTTTGTTACAGTGCCAGCATTATCCCTCAAACTTCTCCAAAAGCTGCCCTCTTCTGGCCTAGAATCCCGATGACTGTACCAACCTTGGTACCTCTGTGCTGGACTTAATGTAGGATTCGAATTCAAGAGCTCTGTCCATTGCATCATGCATAGTAGAGGGATGTGCTTGATTTACTTGTATCTTCAGTTGTGGACTGTCCATAGCATCTACAAACTGATCCCTCAGCAACAACTTCGGGTGGTGCAGTTGGGTAGGCCTTGTGTGCCATACATTCCAAGTACTGTGCTAGCTCTTGCAGGTTTTCCCCTTTAGCACGTCCTAAACCTAGCCCTGTAGACTTCAGACTGATTTTGAGTTCCATACCTGAGTTCTAGAGCCGCTACCAGTACTCTATAGTTGTGCCTGTCGTCTGCTGACAACTGTCCAAGTATTTCAAGTGGTTGTCTCTTCAAGCTCGTTGCCAGATATACTGCTTTCTGCTCCTCTGTCCATCCATTCATTTCTGCCAGGAGCTCAAATTGTGCTCTATATGCTTCCCACAGTGCCTTCCCATCGAATTTCTGTGGCTTCCTTCGTACTAGATCACCCCTATTGCTGACACTCATGTCTGGAATGTGACTTCTGGCAGGACTATAGATGTTTGCATTAGTGTTTAGCCACGGGGTCTGGAAGAGGCTTCCTGTTGTCTCTGAGTGATTATGCCCATGGCTGATATATCCTCCTTGTGTAAAAGACAATAAATCATCCTTTAATGTATTAAATTCACTTGGAAATTTGCTCATCTTTTCCATTTGTGTATGCTGGCTTTCTCTCAACTGTTGGAGACTTTTTTCGTGTTTCTTTTCTTTCTCCTCCAACTATTGCTGCAGTCTTCTTGTTTATTTTCTCGTTCCTCTTGTTTCCTTTTTTTTCCTCCAACAATTGCTGTAATCTCTCTTTTTGTATCTTTTCTTGTTCTTCTTGTTTTTTTTTCCTCCAACAATTGATGTAATATCTCTTGTTTATTTTGCTGTTCGAGCTGCCACTGTTGCAGGTTTTCTTGCCACTGCTGTTGTCTCTCTTCTTGTTTCTTTTCTTTTTCCTCCAACCACTGCTGTAGTCCCTTTTCTTGTTTATCTTCTCGTTCTTCTTGTTTCTTTTGCTGTTCTTGTATTGCTGGCATCAAATGTGCTAAGCTGTAGTTTGATTTGCCACTTCTCGTTTTCATCTTCTTTTTTTTTTTCGTCCCACTTTTTGACACCAATTTGTTGCGTATCTGCTCGTTTGTTAACTTTCCGATATAAATTATT